>NW_017190795.1:0-11101 GCF_001704415.2 Capra hircus | reverse complement strand
GAAAGTCTCCTGAGAAAGCCTCGAGGGAAAGCCACAATCCCATGATCCACGCGAAGGGAAGCGTGACACTGCTGCTACAGCTCGGGGAAAACCCACGTGCATATCCCACTCGCGAGAGGAATGACTCCCCTGGGAGACTCCAGAGGAACCAAGATCCATCTCAGCACTGGAGAGGAATCCTCAGGATCCGCACAGACTCCACACAAGGTCCAGGGCCCGGCATCGACGGAGAGGAATCCGAGAGGCCCCGACAACTGCATGGGACTGGCCTTTCCTGAGGCCACCAGAGCGGGTCCTGAGGTCCCAGTCGTAAGTCGAGAGCACCTGCCGCAACTCGAGAAAATCCAGGAGGTTCTCCCCTCCAGGCGAGATGAGGCCCATTTCTGCTGAGGCGTCTCGAGGCTAATCACACCTAACTCTCGAACTTCCGAAGGGTCCTTCACACCTTGCTGCAACTCAAGAAGTTCCCCGACATACCCGTCTCCACTCGAGAGGAAGCACGAGAGTCCCGCCCAAATCCAGAGCAGCCCGTTTCCGCCTCATACTCGAGCGGAGGGATCCTTTCCCTGCGTGGTCGGGAAAGAATTCCCGGCGTTCCGTCGCATCTCAAGAGGAGGCGCTCTCCACTGGATAGGCGAGAGGAACTCCAGGGTCTTGCCACCATTCCCAGAGTCCCCAGATGTCTCAGTCCATTCCAGAGAACCTGTTTTCCCTGCATTGCGTCGACTTTCAAGCGAGGATCGACTCACACCACGGTGGCACGTGGGACAGCCCTGTGGAAAGCCTCGTGGAAAAGCCTCTTGGGAAAGCGTCGAGGGAAAGCCACAGATCCGTTGATCCACGCGAAGGGAAGCGTGACACTGCTGCTACAGCTCGGGAGGAAAGCGCACGTGCATGCCCCACTCGAGTAGAGGACTGACTGCCCTGGGGAGACTCCAGAAGTACCCCAAGATCTATGTCAGCACTGGAGAGGAATCCTCAGGTTACAGCACCGACTCCACACAAGACCTTAGTCTCCGACATCAAGGGGAGAGGAATCCCGAGAGGCCCCTGAGCTACTCACATGGGGACTGGCCTTTCCTGAGGCCAGCAGAACGGGTCCCTGAGGTCCCCGTCGTAAGTCGAGAGCACCTGCCGCAACTCGAGAAAATCCAGGGGGTTCTCCCCTCCAGGCGAGATGAGGCCCATTTCCACTGAGGCGTCTCGAGGCTAATTACACCTAACCTCTGGAACTTCCAAAGGGTCCTTCACACCCTTGCCGCAACTCAGGAAGTTCCCCGACATACCCGTCTCCACTCGAGAGTAAGCACGAGATTCCCGCCCACATCCAGCAGAGACCCGTTTCCGCCTCCTAGCTCGAGAGGAGGGATCCTTTCCCTGCGTGGTCGGGAAAGAATTCCCGGCGTTCCCGTCACATCTCACGAGGAGGCGCTCTCTACAGGAATGGCGAGAGGAACTCCAGGGTCGTGCCACCATTCCCAGAGTCCCCCAGATGTCTCAGTCCATTCCAGGGAAACCTGTTTTCCCTGCACTGTCTCGACTTTCTAGCCGAGAATGGACTCACACCACGGTGGCACGTGGGACATCCCTGTGGGAAAACCTCGTGGGAAAGCCTCGTGGGAAAGCCTCGAGGGAAAGCCACAGATCCCTTGATCCAGGCGAAGGGATGCGTGACACTGCTGCTACAGCTCGGGAGGAAAGCGCACGTGCATGCCCCCACTCGAGACGAGGACTGACTCCCCTGGGGAGACTCCAGAAGTACCCCAAGAAGCATGTCAGCACTGAAGAGGAATCCTCAGATTCCGGCACCGAAGCCACACAAGGTCTTAGGCCCCGGCATCGACGGGAGAGGAAACCCGAGAGGCACCCGTGCAACTCGCATGGGGACTGGCCTTTTCTGAGGCCACCAGAGCGGGTCCCTGAGGTCCCCGTCGTAAGTCGAGAGCACCTGTCGCAACTCGAGAAAATCCAGGAGGTTCTCCCCTCCAGGCGAGATGAGGCCCATTTCCACTGAGACGTCTCGAGGCTAATCAAACCTAACCTATGGAACTTCCAAAGGGTCCTTCACACCCTTGCTGCAACTCAAGAAGTTCCCCGACATACCCGTCTCCACTCGAGAGGAAGCAGGAAAGTCCCGCCCACATCCAGAGGAGCCACGTTTCCTCCTCATTGCTCGAGAGGTTTGATCCTTTCCCTGCGTGGTCGGGAAAGAATTCGCGGCATTCCCGTCCCACATCAAGAGGAGGCGCTCTCCAGAGGAAAAACGAGAGGAACTCCAGAGTCGTGCCCCCATTCCCAGAGTCCCCCAGATGTCTCAGTCCATTCCAGGGAAACCTGTATTCCCTGCACTGCCTCGACTTTCAAGCCGAGGATCGACTCACACCACAGTGGCACGTGGGACAGCCCTGTGGGAAAGCCTCGTGGGAAAGCCTCTTGCGAAAGCCTCGAGGGAAAGCCACAGATCAGTTGATACACGCGAAGGAAGCGTGACACTGTTGCTACAGCTCGGGAGGAAAGCGCACGTGTATGCCCCCACTCGAGTAGAGGACTGACTGCCCTGGGGAGACTCCAGAAGTACCCCAAGATCCATGTCAGCACTGGAGAGGAATCCTCAGGTTCCGGCACCGACTCCACACAAGATCTTAGGCCCTGGCATCGACGGGAGAGGAATCCCGAGAGGCCCCCGAGCAACTCGCATGGGGACTGGCCTTTCCTGAGGCCACCAGAGCGGGTCCCTGAGGTCCCCGTCGTAAGTTGAGAGCACCTGCCGCAACTCTAGAAAATCCAGGAGGTTCTCCCCTCCAGGCGAGATGAGGCCCATTTCCACTGAGGCGTCTCGAGGCTAATTACACCTAACCTCTGGAACTTCCAAAGGGTCCTTCACACCCTTGCCGCAACTCAAGAAGTTCCCCGACATACCCGTCTCCACTCGAGAGGAAGCACGAGAATCCCGCCCACATCCAGAGGAGCCCTGTTTCCTCCTCCTAGCTCGAGGGGAGGGATCCTTTCCCTGCGTGGTCGGGAAAGAATTCCCGGCATTTCCGTCGCATCTCAAGAGGAGGCTCTCTCAACAGGAAAGGCGATAGGAACTCCAGGGTCGTGCCACCATTCCCAGAGTCCCCCAGATGTCTCCGTCCGTTCCAGGGAAACCTGTTTTCCCAGCACTGCGTCGACTTTCAATCTGAAGATCGACTCACACCACGGTGGCACGTTGGGACAGCCCTGTGGGAAAGCCTCGTGGGAAAGCCTCGAGGGAAAGCCACAGATCCCTTGATCCACGCGAATGGAAGCGCGACAGTGCTGCTACAACTCGAGAGGAAAGCGCACGTGCATGCCCCCACTCGAGAGGAGGACTGACTCCCCTGGGGAGACTCCAGAAGTACCCCAAGATCCATGTCAGCACTGGAGAGGAATCCTCAGGTTCCGGCACTGATTCCACACAAGGTCTTAGGCCCCGGCATCGACGGGAGAGGAATCCCGAGAGGCCCCCGAGCAACTCGCATGGGGACTGGCCTTTCCTGAGGCCACCAGAGCGGGTCCCTGAGGTCCCAGTCGTAAGTCGAGAGCACCTGCCGCAACTCGAGAAAATCCATTAGGTTCTCCCCTCCAGGCGAGATGAGGCCCTTTTCCGATGAGGCTCCTCAAGGCTAATCACAATTAAACGCTGGAATTTCCCACGGGTCCTTCACACCCTTGCTGCAACTCAAGAAGTTCCCCGTCATACCCGACTCCACTCGAGAAGAAGGACGAGAGTCCCGCCCACATACAGAGGAGCCCCGTTTCCGCCTCATAGCTCTAGAGGAGGGATCCTTTCCTTGCGTGGTCTGGAAAGTATTCCCGGCGTTTCCGTCGCATCTCAAGAGGAGGCGCTCTCCACTTGAAACGGGAGAGGAACTCCAGGTTCGTGCCACCGTTCCCACACTCCCCCAGATGTCTCATTCCATTCCACAGAAACCATTTTTCCCTACACTGCCTCGACTTTCAAGCTGAGGATCGACTCACACCACGGTGGCATGTGGGACAGCCCTGTGGGAAAGCCTCGTGGGAAAGTCTCCTGAGAAAGCCTCGAGGGAAAGCCACAGATCCCATGATCCACGCGAAGGGAAGCTTGACACTGCTGCTACAGCTCGGGTGGAAAACCCACGTGCATATCTCCACTCGCGACGAGGAATGACTCCCCTGGGAGACTCCAGAAGTACCCAAGATCCATGTCAGCACTGGAGAGGAATCCTCAGGATCCGACACAGACTCCACACAAGGTCCCAGGGCCCGGCATCGACGGGAGAGGAATCCCGAGAGGCCCCGAGCAACTGCATGGGGACTGGCCTTTCCTGAGGCCACCAGAGCGGGTCCCTGAGGTCCCAGTCGTAAGTCGAGAGCACCTGCCGCAACTCGAGAAAATCCAGGAGGTTCTCCCCTCCAGGCGAGATGAGGCCCATTTCTGCTGAGGCGTCTCGAGGCTAATCACACCTAACCTCTCGAACTTCCGAAGGGTCCTTCACACCCTTGCTGCAACTCAAGAAGTTCCCCGACATACCCGTCTCCACTCGAGGAGGCTGCATCGAGAGCCCGGTCTCCGATCCAGAGGAGGTCCCTTCCGCTCGAGTATGAGCGGAAACGGGCTGCTCTGGATGGGCGGACTTCGTGCTTCCTCTCGAGTGGAGACGGGTATGTCGGGGAACTTCTTGAGTTGCAGCAAGGGTGTGAAGGACCCTTCGGAAGTTCGAGAGGTTAGGTGTGATTAGCCTCGAGACGCCTCAGCAGAAATGGGCCTCATCTCGCCTGGAGGGGAGAACCTCCTGGATTTTCTCGAGTTGCGGCAGGTGCTCTCGACTTACGACTGGGACCTCAGGGACCCGCTCTGGTGGCCTCAGGAAAGGCCAGTCCCCATGCAGTTGCTCGGGGGCCTCTCGGGATTCCTCTCCCGTCGATGCCGGGCCCTGGGACCTTGTGTGGAGTCTGTGTCGGATCCTGAGGATTCCTCTCCAGTGCTGACATGGATCTTGGGTACTTCTGGAGTCTCCCAGGGGAGTCATTCCTCGTCGCGAGTGGAGATATGCACGTGGGTTTTCCACCCGAGCTGTAGCAGCAGTGTCAAGCTTCCCTTCGCGTGGATCATGGGATCTGTGGCTTTCCCTCGAGGCTTTCTCAGGAGACTTTCCCACGAGGCTTTCCCACAGGGCTGTCCCACATGCCACCGTGGTGTGAGTCGATCCTCAGCTTGAAAGTCGAGGCAGTGTAGGGAAAAATGGTTTCTGTGGAATGGAATGAGACATCTGGGGGAGTGTGGGAACGGTGGCACGAACCTGGAGTTCCTCTCCCGTTTCAAGTGGAGAGCGCCTCCTCTTGAGATGCGACGGAAACGCCGGGAATACTTTCCAGACCACGCAAGGAAAGGATCCCTCCTCTAGAGCTATGAGGCGGAAACGGGGCTCCTCTGTATGTGGGCGGGACTCTCGTCCTTCTTCTCGAGTGGAGTCGGGTATGACGGGGAACTTCTTGAGTTGCAGCAAGGGTGTGAAGGACCCGTGGGAAATTCCAGCGTTTAATTGTGATTAGCCTTGAGGAGCCTCATCGGAAAAGGGCCTCATCTCGCCTGGAGGGGAGAACCTAATGGATTTTCTCGAGTTGCGGCAGGTGCTCTCGACTTACGACTGGGACCTCAGGGACCCGCTCTGGTGGCCTCAGGAAAGGCCAGTCCCCATGCGAGTTGCTCGGGGGCCTCTCGGGATTCCTCTCCCGTCGATGCCGGGGCCTAAGACCTTGTGTGGAATCAGTGCCGGAACCTGAGGATTCCTCTCCAGTGCTGACATGGATCTTGGGGTACTTCTGGAGTCTCCCCAGGGGAGTCAGTCCTCCTCTCGAGTGGGGGCATGCACGTGCGCTTTCCTCTCGAGTTGTAGCAGCACTGTCGCGCTTCCATTCGCGTGGATCAAGGGATCTGTGGCTTTCCCTCGAGGCTTTCCCACGAGGCTTTCCCACAGGGCTGTCCAACGTGCCACCGTGGTGTGAGTCGATCTTCAGATTGAAAGTCGACGCAGTGCTGGGAAAACAGGTTTCCCTGGAACGGACGGAGACATCTGGGGGACTCTGGGAATGGTGGCACGACCCTGGAGTTCCTATCGCCTTTCCTGTTGAGAGAGCCTCCTCTTGAGATGCGACGGAAATGCCGGGAATTCTTTCCCGACCACGCAGGGAAAGGATCCCTCCCCTCGAGCTAGGAGGAGGAAACAGGGCTCCTCTGGATGTGGGCGGGATTCTCGTGCTTCCTCTCGAGTGGAGACGGGTATGTCGGGGAACTTCTTGAGTTGCGGCAAGGGTGTGAAGGACCCTTTGGAAGTTCCAGAGGTTAGGTGTAATTAGCCTCGAGACGCCTCAGTGGAAATGGGCCTCATCTCGCCTGGAGGGGAGAACCTCCTGGATTTTCTAGAGTTGCGGCAGGTGCTCTCAACTTACGACGGGGACCTCAGGGACCCGCTCTGGTGGCCTCAGGAAAGGCCAGTCCCCATGCGAGTTGCTCGGGGGCCTCTCGGGATTCCTCTCCCGTCGATGCCAGGGCCTAAGATCTTGTGTGGAGTCGGTGCCGGAACCTGAGGATTCCTCTCCAGTGCTGACATGGATCTTGGGGTACTTCTGGAGTCTCCCCAGGGCAGTCAGTCCTCTACTCGAGTGGGGGCATACACGTGCGCTTTCCTCCCGAGCTGTAGCAACAGTGTCACGCTTCCTTCGCGTGTATCAACTGATCTGTGGCTTTCCCTCGAGGCTTTCGCAAGAGGCTTTCCCACGAGGCTTTCCCACAGGGCTGTCCCACGTGCCACTGTGGTGTGAGTCGATCCTCGGCTTGAAAGTCGAGGCAGTGCAGGGAATACAGGTTTCCCTGGAATGGACTGAGACATCTGGGGGACTCTGGGAATGGGGGCACGACTCTGGAGTTCCTCTCGTTTTTCCTCTGGAGAGCGCCTCCTCTTGATGTGGGACGGGAATGCCGCGAATTCTTTCCCGACCACGCAGGGAAAGGATCAAACCTCTCGAGCAATGAGGAGGAAACGTGGCTCCTCTGGATGTGGGCGGGACTTTCCTGCTTCCTCTCGAGTGGAGACGGGTATGTCGGGGAACTTCTTGAGTTGCAGCAAGGGTGTGAAGGACCCTTTGGAAGTTCCATAGGTTAGGTTTGATTAGCCTCGAGACGTCTCAGTGGAAATGGGCCTCATCTCGCCTGGAGGGGAGAACCTCCTGGATTTTCTCGAGTTGCGACAGGTGCTCTCGACTTACGACGGGGACCTCAGGGACCCGCTCTGGTGGCCTCAGAAAAGGCCAGTCCCCATGCGAGTTGCACGGGTGCCTCTCGGGTTTCCTCTCCCGTCGATGCCGGGGCCTAAGACCTTGTGTGGCTTCGGTGCCGGAATCTGAGGATTCCTCTTCAGTGCTGACATGCTTCTTGGGGTACTTCTGGAGTCTCCCCAGGGGAGTCAGTCCTCGTCTCGAGTGGGGGCATGCACGTGCGCTTTCCTCCCGAGCTGTAGCAGCAGTGTCACGCATCCCTTCGCCTGGATCAAGGGATCTGTGGCTTTCCCTCGAGGCTTTCCCACGAGGCTTTCCCACGAGGTTTTCCCACAGGGATGTCCCACGTGCCACCGTGGTGTGAGTCCATTCTCGGCTAGAAAGTCGAGACAGTGCAGGGAAAACAGGTTTCCCTGGAATGGACTGAGACATCTGGGGGACTCTGGGAATGGTGGCACGACCCTGGAGTTCCTCTCGCCATTCCTGTAGAGAGCGCCTCCTCGTGAGATGTGACGGGAACGCCGCGAATTCTTTCCCGACCACGCAGGGAAAGGATCCCTCCTCTCGAGCTAGGAGGCGGAAACGGGTCTCTGCTGGATGTGGGCGGGAATCTCGTGCTTACTCTCGAGTGGAGACGGGTATGTCGGGGAACTTCCTGAGTTGCGGCAAGGGTGTGAAGGACCCTTTGGAAGTTCCAGAGGTTAGGTGTAATTAGCCTCGAGACGCCTCAGTGGAAATGGGCCTCATCTCGCCTGGAGGGGAGAACCCCCTGGATTTTCTCGAGTTGCGGCAGGTGCTCTCGACTTACGACGGGGACCTCAGGGACCCGTTCTGCTGGCCTCAGGAAAGGCCAGTCCCCATGTGAGTAGCTCAGGGGCCTCTCGGGATTCCTCTCCCCTTGATGTCGGAGACTAAGGTCTTGTGTGGAGTCGGTGCTGTAACCTGAGGATTCCTCTCCAGTGCTGACATAGATCTTGGGGTACTTCTGGAGTCTCCCCAGGGCAGTCAGTCCTCTACTCGAGTGGGGGCATGCACGTGCGCTTTCCTCCCGAGCTGTAGCAGCAGTGTCACGCTTCCCTTCGCGTGGATCAACGGATCTGTGGCTTTCCCTCGACGCTTTCCCAAGAGGCTTTTCCACGAGGCTTTCCACAGGGCTGTCCCACGTGCCACCGTGGTGTGAGTCGATCCTCGGCTTGAAAGTCGACGCAATGCAGGGAAAACAGGTTTCTCTGGAATGGACTGAGACATCTGGGGGACTCTGGGAATGGTGGCAAGACCCTGGAGTTCCCTCTCGCCTATCCAGTGGAGAGCGCCTCCTCTTGAGATGCGACGGGAACGCCGGGAATTCTTTCCCGACCACGCAGGGAAAGGATCCCTCCGCTCGAGGTATGAGGCGGAAACGGGGCTGCTCTGGATTTGGGCGGGACTCTCGTGCTTCCTCTCGAGTGGAGACGGGTATGTCGGGGAACTTCTTGAGTTGCAGCAAGGGTGTGAAGGACCCTTCGGAAGTTCGAGAGGTTAGGTGTGATTAGCCTCGAGACGCCTCAGCAGAAATGGGCCTCATCTCGCCTGGAGGGGAGAACCTCCTGGATTTTCTCGAGTTGCGGCAGGTGCTCTCGACTTACGACTGGGACCTCAGGGACCCGCTCTGGTGGCCTCAGGAAAGGCCAGTCCCCATGCAGTTGCTCGGGGGCCTCTCGGGATTCCTCTCCCGTCGATGCCGGGCCCTGGGACCTTGTGTGGAGTCTGTGTCGGATCCTGAGGATTCCTCTCCAGTGCTGACATGGATCTTGGGTACTTCTGGAGTCTCCCAGGGAGTCATTCCTCGTCGCGAGTGGAGATATGCACGTGGGTTTTCCACCCGAGCTGTAGCAGCAGTGTCAAGCTTCCCTTCGCGTGGATCATGGGATCTGTGGCTTTCCCTCGAGGCTTTCTCAGGAGACTTTCCCACGAGGCTTTCCCACAGGGCTGTCCCACATGCCACCGTGGTGTGAGTCGATCCTCAGCTTGAAAGTCGAGGCAGTGTAGGAAAAATGGTTTCTGTGGAATGGAATGAGACATCTGGGGGAGTGTGGAACGGTGGCACGAACCTGGAGTTCCTCTCCCGTTTCAAGTGGGAGAGCGCCTCCTCTTGAGATGCGACGGAAAACGCCGGGAATACTTTCCAGACCACGCAAGGAAAGGATCCCTCCTCTAGAGCTATGAGGCGGAAACGGGCTCCTCTGTATGTGGGCGGGACTCTCGTCCTTCTTCTCGAGTGGAGTCGGGTATGACGGGGAACTTCTTGAGTTGCCAGCAAGGGTGGTGAAGACCCGTGGGAAATTCCAGCGTTTAATTGTGATTAGCCTTGAGGAGCCTCATCGGAAAAGGGCCTCATCTCGCCTGGAGGGGAGAACCTAATGGATTTTCTCGAGTTGCGGCAGGTGCTCTCGACTTACGACTGGGACCTCAGGGACCCGCTCTGGTGGCCTCAGGAAAGGCCAGTCCCCATGCGAGTTGCTCGGGGGCCTCTCGGGATTCCTCTCCCGTCGATGCCGGGGCCTAAGACCTTGTGTGGAATCAGTGCCGGAACCTGAGGATTCCTCTCCAGTGCTGACATGGATCTTGGGTACTTCTGGAGTCTCCCCAGGGGAGTCAGTCCTCCTCTCGAGTGGGGCATGCACGTGCGCTTTCCTCTCGATTGTAGCAGCACTGTCGCGCTTCCATTCGCGTGGATCAAGGGATCTGTGGCTTTCCTCGAGGCTTTCCCACGAGGCTTTCCCACAGGGCTGTCCAACGTGCACGTGGTGTGAGTCGATCTTCAGCATTGAAAGTCGACGCAGTGCTGGGAAAACAGGTTTCCTGGAACGGACGAGACATCTGGGGGACTCTGGAATGGTGGCACGACCCTGGAGTTCCTATCGCCTTTCCTGTGAGAGAGCCTCCTCTTGAGATGCGACGGAAATGCGGGAATTCTTTCCCGACCACGCAGGAAAGGATCCCTCCCTCGAGCTAGGAGGAGGAAACGGGCTCCTCTGGATGTGGGCGGGACTCTCGTGCTTCTCTCGAGTGGAGACGGGTATGTCGGGAACTTCTTGAGTTGCGGCAAGGGTGTGAAGGACCCTTTGGAAGTTCCAGAGGTTAGGTGTAATTAGCCTCGAGACGCCTCAGTGGAAATGGGCCTCATCTCGCCTGGAGGGGAGAACCTCCTGGATTTTCTAGAGTTGCGGCAGGTGCTCTCAACTTACGACGGGGACCTCAGGGACCGCTCTGGTGGCCTCAGGAAAGGCCAGTCCCCATGCGAGTGCTCGGGGCCTCTCGGATTCCTCTCCCGTCGATGCCAGGGCCTAAGATCTTGTGTGGAGTCGGTGCCGAACCTGAGGATTCCTCTCCAGTGCTGACATGATCTTGGGTACTTCTGGAGTCTCCCAGGGCAGTCAGTCCTCTACTCGAGTGGGGCATACACGTGCGCTTTCCTCCCGAGCTGTAGCAACAGTGTCACGCTTCCTTCGCGTGTATCAACTGATCTGTGGCTTTCCCTCGAGGCTTTCGCAAGAGGCTTTCCACGAGGCTTTCCCACAGGGCTGTCCCACGTGCCACTGTGGTGTGAGTCGATCCTCGGCTTGAAAGTCGAGGCAGTGCAGGGAATACAGGTTTCCCTGGAATGGACTGAGACATCTGGGGACTCTGGGAATGGGGCACGACTCTGGAGTTCCTCTCGTTTTTCCTCTGGAGAGCGCCTCCTCTTGATGTGGGACGGGAATCCGCGAATTCTTTCCCGACCACGCAGGGAAAGGATCAAACCTCTCGAGCAATGAGGAGGAAACGTGGCCTCCTCTGG
>NW_017190794.1:0-11101 GCF_001704415.2 Capra hircus | reverse complement strand
AAGCAGCCCCCTGAGGCAAGACCTGCTTGGAGGAGCCCTGCGCCCCCGCCTGATAGGCGAGTGCACAGCCAGCAGGGAAGCGAGCCTCCTCGGGGGAAGAGGAGGCAGCCGAGCCCAGTCAAGAGTTGAAAGCCCTGCTTGCACGGAGCTAAGTGCGCCTCCAGTACGGCAGAGCTCTAGCTCTGCTCAGAGCCCCGATCTGGCAGAGTTCCTGGCGCGAGGCTGCTCTGCCGGGGGCTAGCCTTGCCCAGACTTGCCTTGCTTTTAGGCTGCCTCTCCAGGAAGGAGCAGGCAGCAGGAGCCTGGGAGTCGCCACTGGCGCCTTTCTTGCCTCAGCTCCAATCCTGCCTTGCCTTTGCACTTAGGTCCCAGTCCTCCTTAAGGAGAGCTTAGGGGCTGGTGGGTTGCACACTGCCAAGGGCTCCAGCAGTGAGAATTCTGTCAGAGGGAAGGGAAGGGCAACTGCAGGGCTCCTCCAGCGGTTGCTTGGCCGCCCAGATTCAGCGCCACACGGAGAGCACCAGGCTCCCAGGGCCCCTGGCTGGGGTTTTCAGCCCCGCACACACGGAGGCTGATTCCTTGGGTGCCCAGAAAGTGTATGACAGACGTAGGTTCCCTAGCACTCTCCTCCCCAGCAGAGACATGTGCAGGTGTTTGGGGCCTGATCCTGCGTGTCTGGGTTCCTGCCCACAGCCCCAACTCAGGGGAAGCAGCCCCTGAGGCAAGACCTGCTGGAGGAGCCCTGCGCCCCCGCCTGATAGGCGAGTGCACAGCCAGCAGGGAAGCGAGCCTCCTCGGGGGAAGAGGAGGCAGCAAGTCCCCGTCAAGCTGAAATCCCTGCTTACACGAAGCTAAGTGCGACTCCAGTACGGCAGATCTCTAGCTCTGTTCAGAGGCCCGATCTGGCAGAGTTCCTGGCACCAAGATGCTCTGCCATAGGCGAGCCTTGCGCAGACTTGCCTTGCTTTAAGGCTCCCTCCCCAGGAAGGAGCAGGCTGTGTGAGGCTCGGAAACGCCACTGGCGCCTTCCTGGCTTCAGCTCTACCCCTGCCTTGCCTTTGCACTTAGGTCCCAAGCGTCCTTGAGGAGGGCTTAGGGGCTGGTGGGTTGCACACTGCCAAGGGCTCCAGCAGTGAAAGCTCTGTCAGAGGGAAGCGAAGGGCAACAGCAGGGCTCCTTCAGCGGTTCCTTGGCCGCCCAGACAAAGCTCCGCACGGAGAGCACCAGGTTCCAAGGGCCCCTGGCTGGGTTTTGCATCCCCACACTCCCAGAGGCTGACTCCGTGGGTGCCTAGAAAGTGTGTGAGAGACGTAGGTTCCCTAGCACTCTCCTCCCCAGCAGAGACATGTGCAGGTGGTTGGGGCCTTGATCCTGCGTGTCTGGGTTCCCGCCCACAGCCCCAACTCAGGGGAAGCAGCCCCTGAGGCAAGACCTGCTGGAGGAGCCCTGCGCGCCCGCCTGATAGGCGAGAGCACAGCCAGCAGTGTAGCGAGCCTCCTCGGGAGAAGAGGAGGCAGCCGAGCCCAGTCAAGAGGAAAGCCCTGCTTGCACGGAGCTAAGTGGGCCTCCAGTACGGCAGAGCTCTAGCTCTGCTCAGAGCCCCGATCTGGCAGAGTTTCTGGCGCGAGGCTGCTCGGCCGGGGGCTCAGCCTTGCCCAGACTTGCCTTGCTTTTAGGCTCCCTCCCCAGGAAGGAGCTGCTGAGCGAGCCTGGGAGACGCCACTGGCCCCTTCCTCAGCTGCCCTGCCTATGCTGCAAGGTCCAGCGCGATTGGAGCTTAGGCATAGGTGGCACCAGTGGCGCTCCCAGGCTCGCTCAGACAGCTCCTTCCTGGGGAGGGAGCCTAAAAGCAAGGCAAGTCTGGGCAAGGCGAGCCCCCGGCCGAGCAGCCTCGCGCCAGAAACTCTGCCAGATCGGGGCTCTGAGCAGAGCTAGAGCTCTGCCGTACTGGAGGCCCACTTAGCTCCGTGCAAGCAGGGCTTTCCTCTTGACTGGGCTCGGCTGCCTCCTCTTCTCCCGAGGAGGCTCGCTACACTGCTGGCTGTGCTCTCGCCTATCAGGCGGGCGCGCAGGGCTCCTCCAGCAGGTCTTGCCTCAGGGGCTGCTTCCCCTGAGTTGGGGCTGTGGGCGGGAACCCAGACACGCAGGATAAGGCCCCAACCACCTGCACATGTCTCTGCTGGGGAGGAGAGTGCTAGGGAACCTACGTCTCTCACACACTTTCTAGGCACCCACGGAGTCAGCCTCTGGGAGTGTGGGGATGCAAAACCCAGCCAGGGGCCCTTGGAACCTGGTGCTCTCCGTGCGGAGCTTTGTCTGGGCGGCCAAGGAACCGCTGAAGGAGCCCTGCTGTTGCCCTTCGCTTCCCTCTGACAGAGCTTTCACTGCTGGAGCCCTTGGCAGTGTGCAACCCACCAGCCCCTAAGCCCTCCTCAAGGACGCTTGGGACCTAAGTGCAAAGGCAAGGCAGGGGTAGAGCTGAAGCCAGGAAGGCGCCAGTGGCGTTTCCGAGCCTCACACAGCCTGCTCCTTCCTGGGGAGGGAGCCTTAAAGCAAGGCAAGTCTGCGCAAGGCTCGCCTATGGCAGAGCATCTTGGTGCCAGGAACTCTGCCAGATCGGGCCTCTGAACAGAGCTAGAGATCTGCCGTACTGGAGTCGCACTTAGCTTCGTGTAAGCAGGGATTTCAGCTTGACGGGGACTTGCTGCCTCCTCTTCCCCCGAGGAGGCTCGCTTCCCTGCTGGCTGTGCACTCGCCTATCAGGCGGGGGCGCAGGGCTCCTCCAGCAGGTCTTGCCTCAGGGGCTGCTTCCCCTGAGTTGGGGCTGTGGGCAGGAACCCAGACACGCAGGATCAGGCCCCAAACACCTGCACATGTCTCTGCTGGGGAGGAGAGTGCTAGGGAACCTACGTCTGTCATACACTTTCTGGGCACCCAAGGAATCAGCCTCCGTGTGTGCGGGGCTGAAAACCCCAGCCAGGGGCCCTGGGAGCCTGGTGCTCTCCGTGTGGCGCTGAATCTGGGCGGCCAAGCAACCGCTGGAGGAGCCCTGCAGTTGCCCTTCCCTTCCCTCTGACAGAATTCTCACTGCTGGAGCCCTTGGCAGTGTGCAACCCACCAGCCCCTAAGCTCTCCTTAAGGAGGACTGGGACCTAAGTGCAAAGGCAAGGCAGGATTGGAGCTGAGGCAAGAAAGGCGCCAGTGGCGACTCCCAGGCTCCTGCTGCCTGCTCCTTCCTGGAGAGGCAGCCTAAAAGCAAGGCAAGTCTGGGCAAGGCTAGCCCCCGGCAGAGCAGCCTCGCGCCAGGAACTCTGCCAGATCGGGGCTCTGAGCAGAGCTAGAGCTCTGCCGTACTGGAGGCGCACTTAGCTCCGTGCAAGCAGGGCTTTCAACTTGACGGGGCTGGGCTGCCTCCTCTTCCCCCGAGGAGGCTCGCTTCCCTGCTGGCTGTGCACTCGCCTATCAGGCGGGGGCGCAGGGCTCCTCCAGCAGGTCTTGCCTCAGGGGCTGCTTCCCCTGAGTTGGGGCTGTGGGCAGGAACCCAGACACGCAGGATCAGGCCCCAACCACCTGCACATGTCTCTGCTGGGGAGGAGAGTGCTAGGGAACCTACGTCTGTCATACACTTTCTGGGCACCCAAGGAATCAGCCTCCGTGTGTGCGGGGCTGAAAACCCCAGCCAGGGGCCCTGGGAGCCTGGTGCTCTCGGTGCGGCGCTGATTCTAGGCGGCCTAGAAACCGCTGGAGGAGCCCTGCAGTTGCCCTTCCCTTCCCTCTGACAGAGCTCTCACTGCTGAAGCCCTTGGCAGTGTGCAACCCACCACCCCCTAAGCCCTCCCCAACGACGCCTGGCACCTATGTGCAAAGGCAAGGCAGGATTGGAGCTGAGGCAAGGAAGGCACCAGTGGCGTCTCCCAGGCTCGCTCAGACAGCTCCTTCCTGGGGAGGGAGCCTAAAAGCAAGGCAAGTCTGGGCAAGGCGAGCCCCCGGCCGAGCAGCCTCGCGCCAGAAACTCTGCCAGATCGGGGCTCTGAGCAGAGCTAGAGCTCTGCCGTACTGGAGGCCCACTTAGCTCCGTGCAAGCAGGGCTTTCCTCTTGACTGGGCTCGGCTGCCTCCTCTTCTCCCGAGGAGGCTCGCTACACTGCTGGCTGTGCTCTCGCCTATCAGGCGGGCGCGCAGGGCTCCTCCAGCAGGTCTTGCCTCAGGGGCTGCTTCCCCTGAGTTGAGGCTGTGGGCGGGAACCCAGACACGCAGGATAAGGCCCCAACCACCTGCACATGTCTCTGCTGGGGAGGAGAGTGCTAGGGAACCTACGTCTCTCACACACTTTCTAGGCACCCACGGAGTCAGCCTCTGGGAGTGTGGGGATGCAAAACCCAGCCAGGGGCCCTTGGAACCTGGTGCTCTCCGTGCGGAGCTTTGTCTGGGCGGCCAAGGAACCGCTGAAGGAGCCCTGCTGTTGCCCTTCGCTTCCCTCTGACAGAGCTTTCACTGCTGGAGCCCTTGGCAGTGTGCAACCCACCAGCCCCTAAGCCCTCCTCAAGGACGCTTGGGACCTAAGTGCAAAGGCAAGGCAGGGGTAGAGCTGAAGCCAGGAAGGCGCCAGTGGCGTTTCCGAGCCTCACACAGCCTGCTCCTTCCTGGGGAGGGAGCCTTAAAGCAAGGCAAGTCTGCGCAAGGCTCGCCTATGGCAGAGCATCTTGGTGCCAGGAACTCTGCCAGATCGGGCCTCTGAACAGAGCTAGAGATCTGCCGTACTGGAGTCGCACTTAGCTTCGTGTAAGCAGGGATTTCAGCTTGACGGGGACTTGCTGCCTCCTCTTCCCCCGAGGAGGCTCGCTTCCCTGCTGGCTGTGCACTCGCCTATCAGGCGGGGGCGCAGGGCTCCTCCAGCAGGTCTTGCCTCAGGGGCTGCTTCCCCTGAGTTGGGGCTGTGGGCAGGAACCCAGACACGCAGGATCAGGCCCCAAACACCTGCACATGTCTCTGCTGGGGAGGAGAGTGCTAGGGAACCTACGTCTGTCATACACTTTCTGGGCACCCAAGGAATCAGCCTCCGTGTGTGCGGGGCTGAAAACCCCAGCCAGGGGACCTGGGAGCCTGGTGCTCTCCGTGTGGCGCTGAATCTGGGCGGCCAAGCAACCGCTGGAGGAGCCCTGCAGTTGCCCTTCCCTTCCCTCTGACAGAATTCTCACTGCTGGAGCCCTTGGCAGTGTGCAACCCACCAGCCCCTAAGCTCTCCTTAAGGAGGACTGGGACCTAAGTGCAAAGGCAAGGCAGGATTGGAGCTGAGGCAAGAAAGGCGCCAGTGGCGACTCCCAGGCTCCTGCTGCCTGCTCCTTCCTGGAGAGGCAGCCTAAAAGCAAGGCAAGTCTGGGCAAGGCTAGCCCCCGGCAGAGCAGCCTCGCGCCAGGAACTCTGCCAGATCGGGGCTCTGAGCAGAGCTAGAGCTCTGCCGTACTGGAGGCGCACTTAGCTCCGTGCAAGCAGGGCTTTCAACTTGACGGGGCTGGGCTGCCTCCTCTTCCCCCGAGGAGGCTCGCTTCCCTGCTGGCTGTGCACTCGCCTATCAGGCGGGGGCGCAGGGCTCCTCCAGCAGGTCTTGCCTCAGGGGCTGCTTCCCCTGAGTTGGGGCTGTGGGCAGGAACCCAGACACGCAGGATCAGGCCCCAACCACCTGCACATGTCTCTGCTGGGGAGGAGAGTGCTAGGGAACCTACGTCTGTCATACACTTTCTGGGCACCCAAGGAATCAGCCTCCGTGTGTGCGGGGCTGAAAACCCCAGCCAGGGGCCCTGGGAGCCTGGTGCTCTCGGTGCGGCGCTGATTCTAGGCGGCCTAGAAACCGCTGGAGGAGCCCTGCAGTTGCCCTTCCCTTCCCTCTGACAGAGCTCTCACTGCTGAAGCCCTTGGCAGTGTGCAACCCACCACCCCCTAAGCCCTCCCCAACCGACGCCTGGCACCTATGTGCAAAGGCAAGGCAGGATTGGAGCTGAGGCAAGGAAGGCACCAGTGGCGTCTCCCAGGCTCGCTCAGACAGCTCCTTCCTGGGGAGGGAGCCTAAAAGCAAGGCAAGTCTGGGCAAGGCGAGCCCCCGGCCGAGCAGCCTCGCGCCAGAAACTCTGCCAGATCGGGGCTCTGAGCAGAGCTAGAGCTCTGCCGTACTGGAGGCCCACTTAGCTCCGTGCAAGCAGGGCTTTCCTCTTGACTGGGCTCGGCTGCCTCCTCTTCTCCCGAGGAGGCTCGCTACACTGCTGGCTGTGCTCTCGCCTATCAGGCGGGCGCGCAGGGCTCCTCCAGCAGGTCTTGCCTCAGGGGCTGCTTCCCCTGAGTTGAGGCTGTGGGCGGGAACCCAGACACGCAGGATAAGGCCCCAACCACCTGCACATGTCTCTGCTGGGGAGGAGAGTGCTAGGGAACCTACGTCTCTCACACACTTTCTAGGCACCCACGGAGTCAGCCTCTGGGAGTGTGGGGATGCAAAACCCAGCCAGGGGCCCTTGGAACCTGGTGCTCTCCGTGCGGAGCTTTGTCTGGGCGGCCAAGGAACCGCTGAAGGAGCCCTGCTGTTGCCCTTCGCTTCCCTCTGACAGAGCTTTCACTGCTGGAGCCCTTGGCAGTGTGCAACCCACCAGCCCCTAAGCCCTCCTCAAGGACGCTTGGGACCTAAGTGCAAAGGCAAGGCAGGGGTAGAGCTGAAGCCAGGAAGGCGCCAGTGGCGTTTCCGAGCCTCACACAGCCTGCTCCTTCCTGGGGAGGGAGCCTTAAAGCAAGGCAAGTCTGCGCAAGGCTCGCCTATGGCAGAGCATCTTGGTGCCAGGAACTCTGCCAGATCGGGCCTCTGAACAGAGCTAGAGATCTGCCGTACTGGAGTCGCACTTAGCTTCGTGGAAGCAGGGATTTCAGCTTGACGGGGACTTGCTGCCTCCTCTTCCCCCGAGGAGGCTCGCTTCCCTGCTGGCTGTGCACTCGCCTATCAGGCGGGGGCGCAGGGCTCCTCCAGCAGGTCTTGCCTCAGGGGCTGCTTCCCCTGAGTTGGGGCTGTGGGCAGGAACCCAGACACGCAGGATCAGGCCCCAAACACCTGCACATGTCTCTGCTGGGGAGGAGAGTGCTAGGGAACCTACGTCTGTCATACACTTTCTGGGCACCCAAGGAATCAGCCTCCGTGTGTGCGGGGCTGAAAACCCCAGCCAGGGGCCCTGGGAGCCTGGTGCTCTCCGTGTGGCGCTGAATCTGGGCGGCCAAGCAACCGCTGGAGGAGCCCTGCAGTTGCCCTTCCCTTCCCTCTGACAGAATTCTCACTGCTGGAGCCCTTGGCAGTGTGCAACCCACCAGCCCCTAAGCTCTCCTTAAGGAGGACTGGGACCTAAGTGCAAAGGCAAGGCAGGATTGGAGCTGAGGCAAGAAAGGCGCCAGTGGCGACTCCCAGGCTCCTGCTGCCTGCTCCTTCCTGGAGAGGCAGCCTAAAAGCAAGGCAAGTCTGGGCAAGGCTAGCCCCCGGCAGAGCAGCCTCGCGCCAGGAACTCTGCCAGATCGGGGCTCTGAGCAGAGCTAGAGCTCTGCCGTACTGGAGGCGCACTTAGCTCCGTGCAAGCAGGGCTTTCAACTTGACGGGGCTGGGCTGCCTCCTCTTCCCCCGAGGAGGCTCGCTTCCCTGCTGGCTGTGCACTCGCCTATCAGGCGGGGGCGCAGGGCTCCTCCAGCAGGTCTTGCCTCAGGGGCTGCTTCCCCTGAGTTGGGGCTGTGGGCAGGAACCCAGACACGCAGGATCAGGCCCCAACCACCTGCACATGTCTCTGCTGGGGAGGAGAGTGCTAGGGAACCTACGTCTGTCATACACTTTCTGGGCACCCAAGGAATCAGCCTCCGTGTGTGCGGGGCTGAAAACCCCAGCCAGGGGCCCTGGGAGCCTGGTGCTCTCGGTGCGGCGCTGATTCTAGGCGGCCTAGAAACCGCTGGAGGAGCCCTGCAGTTGCCCTTCCCTTCCCTCTGACAGAGCTCTCACTGCTGAAGCCCTTGGCAGTGTGCAACCCACCACCCCCTAAGCCCTCCCAACCACGCCTGGCACCTATGTGCAAAGGCAAGGCAGGATTGGAGCTGAGGCAAGGAAGGCACCAGTGGCGTCTCCCAGGCTCGCTCAGACAGCTCCTTCCTGGGGAGGGAGCCTAAAAGCAAGGCAAGTCTGGGCAAGGCGAGCCCCCGGCCGAGCAGCCTCGCGCCAGAAACTCTGCCAGATCGGGGCTCTGAGCAGAGCTAGAGCTCTGCCGTACTGGAGGCCCACTTAGCTCCGTGCAAGCAGGGCTTTCCTCTTGACTGGGCTCGGCTGCCTCCTCTTCTCCCGAGGAGGCTCGCTACACTGCTGGCTGTGCTCTCGCCTATCAGGCGGGCGCGCAGGGCTCCTCCAGCAGGTCTTGCCTCAGGGGCTGCTTCCCCTGAGTTGAGGCTGTGGGCGGGAACCCAGACACGCAGGATAAGGCCCCAACCACCTGCACATGTCTCTGCTGGGGAGGAGAGTGCTAGGGAACCCTACGTCTCTCACACACTTTCTAGGCACCCACGGAGTCAGCCTCTGGGAGTGTGGGGATGCAAAACCCAGCCAGGGGCCCTTGGAACCTGGTGCTCTCCGTGCGGAGCTTTGTCTGGGCGGCCAAGGAACCGCTGAAGGAGCCCTGCTGTTGCCCTTCGCTTCCCTCTGACAGAGCTTTCACTGCTGGAGCCTTGGCAGTGTGCAACCCACCAGCCCCTAAGCCCTCCTCAAGGACGCTTGGACCTAAGTGCAAAGGCAAGGCAGGGGTAGAGCTGAAGCCAGGAAGGCGCCAGTGGCGTTTCCGAGCCTCACACAGCCTGCTCCTTCCTGGGAGGGAGCCTTAAAGCAAGGCAAGTCTGCGCAAGGCTCGCCTATGCAGAGCATCTTGGTGCCAGGAACTCTGCCAGATCGGGCCTCTGAACAGAGCTAGAGATCTGCCGTACTGGAGTCGCACTTAGCTTCGTGTAAGCAGGATTTCAGCTTGACGGGGACTTGCTGCCTCCTCTTCCCCGAGGAGGCTCGCTTCCCTGCTGGCTGTGCACTCGCCTATCAGGCGGGGGCGCAGGGCTCCTCCAGCAGGTCTTGCCTCAGGGCTGCTTCCCTGAGTTGGGGCTGTGGGCAGGAACCCAGACACGCAGGATCAGCCCCAAACACCTGCACATGTCTCTGCTGGGGAGGAGAGTGCTAGGGAACCTACGTCTGTCATACACTTTCTGGGCACCCAAGGAATCAGCCTCCGTGGGTGCGGGGCTGAAAACCCAGCCAGGGGACCTGGGAGCCTGGTGCTCTCCGTGTGGCGCTGAATCTGGGCGGCCAAGCAACCGCTGGAGGAGCCCTGCAGTTGCCCTTCCTTCCCTCTGACAGAATTCTCACTGCTGGAGCCCTTGGCAGTGTGCAACCCACCAGCCCCTAAGCTCTCCTTAAGGAGGACTGGACCTAAGTGCAAAGGCAAGGCAGGATTGGAGCTGAGGCAAGAAAGGCGCCAGTGGCGACTCCCAGGCTCCTGCTGCCTGCTCCTTCCTGGAGAGGCAGCCTAAAAGCAAGGCAAGTCTGGGCAAGGCTAGCCCCCGGCAGAGCAGCCTCGCGCCAGGAACTCTGCCAGATCCGGGCTCTGAGCAGAGCTAGAGCTCTGCCGTACTGGAGGCGCACTTAGCTCCGTGCAAGCAGGGCTTTCAACTTGACGGGGCTGGGCTGCCTCCTCTTCCCCCGAGGAGGCTCGCTTCCCTGCTGGGCTGTGCACTCGCCTATCAGGCGGGGGCGCAGGGCTCCTCCAGCAGGTCTTGCCTCAGGGGCTGCTTCCCCTGAGTTGGGGCTGTGGGCAGGAACCCAGACACGCAGGATCAGGCCCCAAACACCTGCACATGTCTCTGCTGGGGAGGAGAGTGCTAGGGAACCTACGTCTGTCATACACTTTCTGGGCACCCAAGGAATCAGCCTCCGTGTGTGCGGGGCTGAAAACCCCAGCCAGGGGACCTGGGAGCCTGGTGCTCTCCGTGTGGCGCTGAATCTGGGCGGCCAAGCAACCGCTGGAGGAGCCCTGCAGTTGCCCTTCCCTTCCCTCTGACAGATTCTCACTGCTGGAGCCCTTGGCAGTGTGCAACCCACCAGCCCCTAAGCTCTCCTTAAGGAGGACTGGGACCTAAGTGCAAAGGCAAGGCAGGATTGGAGCTGAGGCAAGAAAGGCGCCAGTGGCGACTCCCAGGCTCCTGCTGCCTGCTCCTTCCTGGAGAGGCAGCCTAAAAGCAAGGCAAGTCTGGGCAAGGCTAGCCCCCGGCAGAGCAGCCTCGCGCCAGGAACTCTGCCAGATCGGGGCTCTGAGCAGAGCTAGAGCTCTGCCGTACTGGAGGCGCACTTAGCTCCGTGCAAGCAGGGCTTTCAACTTGACGGGGCTGGGCTGCCTCCTCTTCCCCCGAGGAGGCTCGCTTCCCTGCTGGCTGTGCACTCGCCTATCAGGCGGGGGCGCAGGGCTCCTCCAGCAGGTCTTGCCTCAGGGGCTGCTTCCCCTGAGTTGGGGCTGTGGCAGGAACCCAGACACGCAGGATCAGGCCCCAACACCTGCACATGTCTCTGCTGGGGAGGAGAGTGCTAGGGAACCTACGTCTGTCATACACTTTCTGGGCACCCAAGGAATCAGCCTCCGTGTGTGCGGGGCTGAAAACCCCAGCCAGGGGCCCTGGGAGCCTGGTGCTCTCGGTGCGGCGCTGATTCTAGGCGGCCTAGAAACCGCTGGAGGAGCCTGCAGTTGCCCTTCCCTTCCCTCTGACAGAGCTCTCACTGCTGAAGCCCTTGGCAGTGTGCAACCCACCACCCCTAAGCCCTCCCCAACGACGCCTGGCACCTATGTGCAAAGGCAAGGCAGGATTGGAGCTGAGGCAAGGAAGGCACCAGTGGCGTCTCCCAGGCTCGCTCAGACAGCTCCTTCCTGGGGAGGGAGCCTAAAAGCAAGGCAAGTCTGGGCAAGGCGAGCCCCGGCCGAGCAGCCTCGCGCCAGAAACTCTGCCAGATCGGGGCCTCTGAGCAGAGCTAGAGCTCTGCCCGTACTGGAGGCGCACTTAGCTCCGTGCAAGCA
>NW_017190793.1:0-11102 GCF_001704415.2 Capra hircus | reverse complement strand
ACGCTTCAGATACCTGGATCAACCAGGGCTGGACCCAGTAAGGGTCCATTTCCCTGCTTCATCGGGAAAGGAATCCCAGCATTCCCATCACACCTCAAGAGGAGGGGTCTCAACTTGAAACTCGAGAGAACTCCAGGGGTCCTGCCACATTTCAGGAAGAACCTGATGTCCCAATCCACTCCAGATACACCTGATTCCCTGGACTGACTCGAATGTCACCCTGAGTATAGAATCAGAACATGATGGCATGTGTGACAGCCCTGTGGCACCTCGAGAAAAAGCCACAGATCCCTATGACAACTCGACAGGAAGCCTGACACTACTTGTACAGCTCAAGAGGAAAGCGAACTTGCATGTCTCCACACGAGACGAGGCCTGACTCCCCTGTTGAAACTACATAGGAACACAGAGATCCAAGTCAGCACTGGAGAGAAACTTGAGTTCGGCCTCAACTCCAGATGAGACCTAGGCCCCTGCACTGACTGTAGAGGAATCCTGAGAGACCTTTGCAACTTGCATGGGGCTAGACTTTCTGAGGCAACACGAGCGGGTCCCTGAGGTCCCTGTTGTAACTTGAGAGGAACCTGCAGTTTCCTGCCACAACTCGATAAAAACCAGGAGATTCTCCCCCTCAACACGAGATGAGGCCCTTTTCCACTTCAGGGTCTTGAGAGAAATACCACTTCCCCTCTTGAGCCTCAAAATGGTCCTTGACACCCTTGAGGAAACTCAGGAAATTCCCCGATATACCGGTCACTTCTCAAGAGGAACACCGAGTGTCTTGCCACAACTCAAGAATACCCCTTTTCCCTTCCTCATCTCGAGAAGAGGGTCTTTTTCTCTGCTTCGTGGGGAAAGGAATCCCGCTGTTGCCATGGAAACTTCAGAGGAGGCTGTCTAAACTTGAAACTCGAGAGGCTCCAGGGGTCATGCACAATTCAAACAGACGCTGATGTCCAAATTCACTCCAGATAAACCTGATTCCCCTGCACTGACTCGACAGTCACCCCGAGTATCAACTAAAAACATGATGGCAGGTGTGGCAGCCCTGTTGCACATTGAGAGAATGTCACAGATTCCTATGTCAACTTGACAGGAAGACAGACACAACTTTTACAGCTCGAGAGGAAAGCAGACTTGCATGTCTCCACACGAGACGAGGCCTGACTTACCATGTGAAACTCCAAGGATCCCCTAGATCCATGTCAGCACTGGAGAGGAACACTGAGGTTTCAGCTGCAATTCCAGATGAGGACATAGGACCAGCCGACTGGAGAGGAATCTCAAGAGGCTCCTCGCAACTCCCATGGAGACTTGACTTTCATGATGCAACATGAGCGGGTCCCTGAGGTCCCCTTCATAACTAGTGAGGAACCCCAAGGTTTCTGACGCAAGTCGAGAAAAACCAGGAGATTCTCCCCTGAACGTGAAATGAGGCCCTTTTCCACAACAATGTCTTGAGATAAATCCACGTCCCTCTTGAGCCACAAAAGGGTCCTTGACCCCCTTGATGCAACACCAGATGTTCCCTGACATACCCGTCACCACTCAAGAGGAACCCCGAGTGTCCCGAAACAACTCAAGAAGAGCCCCATTTTCCCCTCCTCATATTGAGATGAGGGTCCATTTCCCTGCTTCTCTGGGATAGGAATCTGGTTTCGGATCACAATTCAAGAGCAGGCAGTCTCAACTTGAAACTCGAGTGGAACTCCAGGGCTTGTGCCCCAAATCCAAAGACCCTGATGTTCCAATCCACTGCAGATACACCTGATTCCCCTGCACTGACACGACTGTCACCCCGAGTATCGACTCCAAACATGATGGCAGGAGTGACAGACTTGTGGCACTCGAGAGAAGCCACAGAGCCCTATGTCAACTCCACAGGAAGCCTGACACTATGTTGACAGCTCAAGAGGAAAGCAGACTTGCATGTCTCCACACGAAAACGAGGCCAGACTTCACTGTTGAAACTCCATAGGAAACCCGAGATCCATGTCAGCACTGGAGAGGAACACTGAGGTTCTGGCCTCAGCTCCAGCTGAGGGCGTAAGACCAGGCACCGAAAGGAGAGGAATCCTGAAAGGCCACTCGGAAATCAAACGGAGACTGGACTTTCCTGAAGCAACACGAGCGGGTACCTGAGATCCCCATCGTAACTAGAGAGGAATGCCAGGTTTCCTGCCGCAACTCCGAGAAAAACCAGGAGATTCTCCCCTCAATGCGAGATGAGGCCCTTTTCCGCTGTGGTGTCTCGAGAGAAATCCCATCTAGCCTTTTGAGCCTCGAAAGGGTCCTTGACACCCCTGGATCCCGTGAGGAACCCCCAGATCCATGTCTGCCCTGGAGAGGAAGCCTGAGGTTCCAGCCTCAACTCCAGATGAGGACCTCAGCCCCGGCAGTGACTGCAGAGGAATCCCAAGGGGACCATCGCGACTCGCGTGGAGACTGGAGCTCCCTGAGGACCCACAAGAGGGTCCCTGAAGTCCCCGTTGTAACTCGAGAGGAACCCCACCGCAACTCGAGAACAACCAGGAGATTCTCCCCTCAATGCGAGCTGAGGAACTTTTCTGGTGCTGCGTCTCTAGAGAAATCTCACCTTCCCTCCTGAGCCCCAAAAGTGTCCTTGACACCCTTGAGGCAACTCAAGAAGTTCCCTGATATACCCGTCTGCACTCAAGAGGAACACCAAGGGTCCTGCCACAACTCAAGCAGAGCCCAGGATCTCCCTCCTCATCCCGAGAGGAGGGTCTGTTTCCCTGCTTCGTCGAGGAGGGAATCCCGGCAATCCCGTCGCACCTCAGGAGGAGGCGGTCTCCACTTAACGCTCGAGAGGAACTCCAGGGGTAGTGCCATCATTTCAAAAGACCCCCGATGTCCCAGTGCACTCCAGACACACCTGACTCCCCTGCACTGACTCGATGGTCACCCCGAGGACCGACTAAAAACACGATGGCAGATGTGACAGCCCTGTGCCACCTCGAGAGAAAGCCACCGATCCTTATGGTTAACCCAACAGGAAGCTGGACACTGCAATCCTGGCTCGAAAGGAGAGCGGACTTGCATTGCTCCACACGAGACAAGGCCTGACTCCCCTGTGGTCGCCCAAGAGGAACCCCGAGATCCATGTCGGCCCTGGAGAGGAACCCTGAGGTTCCGGCCTCAACTCCAGATGAGGACCTTGGCCCCGGCAGCGACCATAGAGGAATCCCAAGTCGTCCATCGCGACTCGCGGGGAGACTGGACCTCCCTGAGGCCCCACGAGCGGGTCCCTGAGGTCCCCATCTTAACTAGAGAGGAACCCCGCCACAACTAGAGAAAACCAGGAGATTCTCCCCTCAACGCGAGCTGAGGCCCGTTTCCACTGTGGCGTCTCGAGAGAAATCCTACCTTCCCTCCTGAACCCCGAAAGGGTCCTTGACACCCTTGAGGCAACTCAACAAGTTCCCTGACATCCTCGTTTGCACTCAAGAGGAAATCCGAGGGTCCCACCACAACTCAAGAAGAGCCCAGGATCTCCCTCCTCATTCCGAGAGGAGGGTCTGTTACCTTGTTTGTCGGGGAGGGAATCACGGCGTTCCCGTCGCACCTCAAAAGGAGGAGGTCTCCACTTGAGGCTCGGGAGGAACTCAAGGTGTCGTGCCACCATTTCAAAAGACCACCGATGTCCCAGCACACTCCAGACACACCTGACTCCCCTGCACTGACTCGACCATCACGCCAAGGACCGACTCAAAACACGATGGCAGGTGTGACAGCCCTGTGGCGCCACGACAGAAAGCCACCCATCCCTATGGTCAACCTGACAGGAAGCCTGACCCTGCTTTTCCGGCTCGAGAGGAGAGAGGACTTGCATGGCTCCACCGAGACGAAGCCTGACTCCCCTGTGGACGCCCCAGAGGAACTCCGAGTTCCATGTCGGCCCTGGAGAGGAAACCTGAGGTTCCGGCCTCACCTCCAGATGAGGACCTCGGCCCCAGCAGTGACTGCAGAGGGATCCCGAGGGACCCCTCGCGACTCGAGTGGAGACAGGACCTCCCTGAGGCCCCACGAGCGGGTCCCTGAGGTCCCTGTTGGAACTCGAGAGTAACCCTGCTGCAACATGAGAAACACCAGGAGATTCTCCCCTCAACGCGAGCTGAGTCCCTTTACCTCTGTGGTGTCTCGAGAGAAATCCCACCTTCCCTCCTGAGCCCCAAAAGGGTCCTTGACACCCTTGGGGCAACTCAACAAGTTCCCTGACATCCCCGTCTGCACTCAAGAGGAACACCGAGGGTCCCGCCACAACTCAAGAAGAGCCTCGGTTTTCCCTCCTCATCCCAAGAGGACGGTCCGTTTCTCTGCTTCGTCGGGTAGGGAATCCTGGCGTTCCATTCGCACCGCACGTGAGGTGGTCTATACTTGACGCTTGAGAGGAACTCGAGGTGTTGTGCTACGATTTCAAAAGACCCCTGATGTCCCAGTGCACTCCAGGCACACCCTGACTCCCCCTGTGACGCGACGGTCACACTGTGGACCAACTCAAAACACAATGGCAGGTGTGACAGCCCTGTGGCGCCTCGAGAGAAAGCCACCGATCCCTATGGTCAACCAGACAGGAAGCCTGACACTGTTTTTCAAGCTGGAGAGGAAAGCTGACTTGCATAGCTCCACATGAGACGAGGCCTAACTCCACTGTGGACACACCAGAGGAACACCAAGATCCATGTCAGCCCTGGAGAGGAACCCTGTGTTTCCGGCTTCAACTCCACATGAGGACCTCGGCCCTGGCAGCGACTTCAGAGGAATCCTGAGGGGCCCCTTGCGAGTCGCTTGGAGACTGGACCTCCTTGAGCCCCCAAGAGCGGGTCCCTGAGGTCCCCCTCGGAACTCAAGAGGAACCCCGCTGGAACTCAAGAAAAACCAGGAGATTCTCCCCTTAAAGCTAGCTGAGGCCCTTTTAAGCTGCAGCGTCTTGATGGAAATCCACCTTCCGCTCCTGAGCCACGAAATGGTCCTTAACATCCTTGAGGAAACTCAAGAAGTTCCCCGACATCCCATTCTGAAGTCGAGAAGAACACTGAAGGTCCCACCACAACTCAAGAAGAGCCCCGGTTTTCCCACATCATCCTGAGAGGAGGGTCCCTTGTCCTGCTTCGTTGGGGAGGGAATCCCGGCATTCCCTTTGCACATCATGAGGAGGTGGTCTCCGCTTGAAGGTTGAGAGGAACTCCAGGGGTTGTGCCACCATTTCCAGAAACACCCGATGTCCCAGTGCACTCCAGACACACCTGACTCCCCAGCACTGATGTGATGGTAACCCCGAGGACCAACTCAAAACACTATGGCAGGTGTGACAGCCCTGTGGCACCTCGAGAGAAAGCCATTGATACCTATGGTTAACCCGACAGGAAGCCTGACACTGCTTTTCCAGCTGGAGAGAAGAGCTGACTTGCATGGCTCCACATGACTAGGTCTTGACTCCCCTGTGGATGCCCGAGAGGAACCTCGAGATCCATGTCAGCCCTGGAGAAGAAGCCTGAGGTTCCAGCCTCAACTCCAGATGAGAACCTCGGCCCCAGCAGCAACTGCAGAGTAATCCCGAAGGGCCATCGCAACACGCGTGGAAACTAGACATCCCTGAGGCCCCACGAGAGGGTCCCTGAGGTCCCGTCGTAACGTGAGATGAACCCCACCACAACTCGAGAAAAATCAGGAGATTTTTCCCTCAATGCGAGCTGTGGCCCTTTTCTGCTTCAGCGTCTCGAGAGAAATCCCACCTTCCCTCCTGAGCCCTGAAAGGGTCCTTGACACCTTTGAGGAAAGTCAAGAAAGTCCACGACATCCCCATCTGCAGTCGAGAGGAACACAGAAGGTCCTGCCACAACCCAAAAAGAGCCCCGGTTCTCCCTCCTCATCCCCAAGGAGGGTCCGTTTCCCTGCTTCGTCGAGGAAGGAATCCGGCATTCCTATCACACCTAAAGAGGAGGCAGAGTCCACTTGACGCTTGAGAGGAACTCCAGGGGACTTGCCATCATTTCAAAAGGCCCTGATGTCCCAGTGTGCTCCAGACACACCTGACTAACCTGCACTTTCATGATGGTCACCCTGAGGACCGGACTCAAAACACGATGGCAAGTGGAATAGACCTGTGGCACCTCGAGAGAAAGCCACAAATCCCTATGGTCAACCAGACAGGAAGACTGACACTGCTTTTCTGGCTCAAGATGAGAGCGGACTTGCCTGGCTCCATATGAGACGAGGCCTGAATGTCCTGTGGATGCCCCAGAGAAATCCTGAGATCCATGTCAGCCCTGGAAAAGAAACCTGAGGTTTTGGCCTCAACTCCAGATGAGCACCTCGGCCCCGGCAGCGACTTCAGAGCAATCCTGAGGGGCCCCTTGAGACTCGCGTGGAGATGGGACCTCTCTGAGGCCCAGAAGCAGGTCCATGAGGTCTCTGTCACAACTCGAGAAAAATCATGAAATTCTCCCCTTATAGTGAATTGAGGCCCTTTTCCACTGTGGTGTTTCAAGAGAAATCCCACCTTCCCTCCTGAGCCCCTAAAGGTTCTTTGACACCCTTGAGGCAACTCAAGAAGTTCCCCGACATCCCCGTCTGAACTCGAGAGGAAATCCGAGGGTCCTGCCACAAGTGAAGAAGAGCCCCGATTCTCCTACTCATCCCGAGAGGAGGCCCATTATCCAGCTTTGTCGGGAGGGAATCCCAGCAATCCGTTGCATCTCAAGAGGAGGCAGTCTCAACAGGAAAGTTGAGAGGAACACCAGGGGTCGTGCCACCATTCCAAAAGACCCAAAAATGGCTCAGTTCACCCTAGATGAACCTGAATTCCTTGCACTGCCTCGACTGTCACCAGGAGTATGGACTCACTCCATGGTGGCACATGTCACAGCACTGTGACACCTCGAGGAAAAGCTACAGATCCCTGTGTCAACTCGACGGGAAGCCTGACACTGCTGCTAAAGGTCAGGAGGAAAGAGGACGTGCATGTCTCCACTCGAGACAAGGTTTGATTAACCTGTGAAGACTCCAGAGGAACGCCAAGACCATGTCAGCACTGGAGAGGAAACGTCAGGGTCCGGCCTCAGCTCCAGAAAAGGACTTAGAACCCGGCACCGACTGGAGAGGAATCCGAGAGGCCACTCGCAACTCGCATGGAGACTTTCCTTTCCTGAGGCCACACGAGCGGGTCCATGAGGTCCCCGTCGTAACTCGAGCGGAATCTTACAAAAATCAGGAAAAACCAGGAGATTCTCCCTTCCAGGCGAGATGAGGCCCTTTTCCACTGTGGCGTCTCGAGGGAAATCACACCTTCCCTCTTGAAAACTCAAAAGGGTCCTTCACACCCTTGCTGTAACACAAGAAGTTCCCCGACATACTTGTCTACACGCGAGACGAACACCGAGGGTCCTGACACAACTCAAGAGAAGCCCCGTTTGACCCTCCTCAGCTCAAGATGAGGGTTCCTTTCCCTGCTTCGTCGGAAAGGATTCCCAGCGTTCCCGTCACAACTCAAGAGAAGGCGCTCTCAACAAGAAAGTCGGGAGGAACTCCAGGCGTCGTGCAACCATTACAAAAGCCCCGAAAATGTCTCAGTCCACTCTAGATGAACCTTATTTCCCTACACTTCCTCGACTGTCACCCAGGTACCGACTCACCCCACGGTGGCACGTGTTACAGCCCTGTGGCACCTCGAGGGAAAGACACAGAACTCTGTGTCAACTCGACGGGAAAACTGACCCTGCTGTTACATCTAGGGGGTAAAGCTGACATGCATGTTTCCATACGAGACGAGGCCTGACTCCCCTGTGGAGACTCCAGAGGAACCCCAAGGTCCATGTCAGCACTGCAGAGGAAACCTCAGGGTCTGGCCTCAGCTCCAGACAAGAACATTGGACCCGGGACCGACTGGAGAGAATCCCGAGAGGCCCATCACAACTTGCATGTAGGCTGGCCTTTCCTGAGGCCATACGAGTGGGTCCCTGAGGTCCCCATCGTAACTCAAGAGGAAACAGATGCAACTCGAGAAAAACCAGGAGTTTCTCCCCTCCAGGTGAGATGAGGCCCTTTTTCCTCTGCGGCGTCTTGAGGGAAATCAGACTTTTCCCACTTGAACCTCCAAAGGTTCCTTCAATCATTGCTGCAAAAAGAAGTTCCAGACATACCGTCTCCACTAGAGAGGAAAACCGATGGTACTGCCAGAAATCAATAGGAGCCCCGTTTTCCGTTGCGCAGCTCAAGATGAGTGTTCATTTCCCTGCTTCCTAGTGATAGGATTCCCGGCATTCCCGTCGCATTTCAAGAAGTGGCGCTCCCAACAGGAAAGTCAGGAATTCCAGGGGTCGTGCCACCATTCCAAAAAACCCCCAAATTTCTCAGTCCACTCCAGATGAACATGGTTTCTGTGCACATTCTTGACTGCCACCACGGTGGCATGTGTGACTGCCCTGTCGCACCTCGAGGGAAAGCCACAGATACCTTTGTCAACTCGAGGGGAATCCGGACACTGCTGCTACAGCTCGGGAGGAAAGCGGACTTCCATGTCACCACTGGAGATGAGGCCTGACTCCCCTGTGGAGACTCCAGAGGAACCCCAAGATCCATGTCAGCACTGGAGAGGAAACCTTAGGTCCGGCGTCAGCTCCAGATGAGGACTTAGGACCCGGCACTGACTGGAGAGCATTCCCGAGAGGTCCCTCACAACTCCCATGGAGAGTGACCTTTCCTGAGAAAACACGATCAGGTCCCTGAGGTCCCCGTCGTAACTCAAGAGGAACCTGCTGTATTCGTGACAAACCAGGAGGTTCTCCCCTCCAGGCGAGATGAGGCCCATTGCTGTTGTGGCGTCTCGATGGAAATCACACCTTCCCTCTTGAACCTGGAAAGGTTCCTTCACACCCTTGCTGTAACTCAAGAAGTTCCCAGACATATACGTCTACACAGGAGAGAAACACCAAGGGTCCCAACACAACTCAAGAGAAGCCCCGTTTGATTCTCCTCAGCTCAAGATGAGGGTTCCTTTCCCTGCTTCGTCAGGAAAGGATTCCCGGCATTCCCCGTAGCATCTCAAGAGGAGGCGCTCTCAACAGGAATGTCGAGAGGAACTCCTGGCGTGGTGCAACCATTACAAAGACCTGAAAATGTCTCAGTCCACTCCAGATGAACCTGATTTAGCTGCACTTCCTCGACTGTCACCCCGAATATCGACTCACACCACGGTGGCACGAGTGACAGCCCTATGGCACCTCGAGGGAGAGCCACAGATTCCTGTTTCAGCTTGACAGGAAAGAAGGCACTGCTGCTACAGCACGGGAGGAAAGCAGATGTGCATGTTTGCACTCGAGACGAGGCTTGAATCCCCTGTGGAAACTTGAGAGAAACCCAAGAACCATGTCAGCACTGGACAGTAAACCTCAGTGTCCGGTCTCAGCTCCAGACGAGGACTTAGGACCCAGCACCGACTGCAGAGAAATCATGAGAGGGGCCCTCGTGACCCACATGGAGACTGGCCTTTCCTGAGGCCAAACGAGTTGGTCCCTGAGGTCCCCATCGTAACTCAAGAGGAACCTGCCGAACTAAAGAAAAACGAGCAGATTCTCCCCTCCAGGCTAGATGAGGCCCTTTTCTGCTTTGGTGTCTCAAGGAAATCACACAATCCCTCTTGAACCACAAAAGGGTCCTTCACACCATTTCTGCAACTAAAGAAGTTCCCCGACATACCCGTCTCCACTCGAGAGGAACACCGAGGTCCCGCTACACTCAAAAGGAACCCCGTTTTCCCTTCCTCAGCTCGAGATGAGGGTTCCTTTCCCTGCTTCTTCGGGAAAGGTTTCCCAGCGATCACGTCGCATCTCAAGAGGAGGCTCTCTCAACAGGAAAGTCAAGGGAACTCCCGGGGTAGTCCCACCGTTCCAAAAGAAGTCCAAATGTCTCAGTCCACTCCAGTTGAGCCTGATTTACGTGCACTGCCTTGACTGTCACCCTGAGTATCGACTCACACCACAGTGGCACGTGTGACAGCCCTGTGCACCTCGATGGAAAGTCACATATCGCTGTGTCAACACGACAGGAAGCCTGACACTGCTGCTACAGCACGAGAGGAAATGGGATATGCATGTCTCCACTTGAGACAAGGTCTAACTCCCCTGTGAGACTCCAGAGGAACCCCAAGATTCATGTCAGCACTGTAGAGGAAACTTCAGGGTCCGGCCTCAAGTCCAGACGAGGACTTAGTCCCGGCACCGACTGGAGAAGTATGCCAAGAGGCCCCTCCCAACTCGCATGGAAACTGGCCTTTCCTGAGGCCACATGAGTGGGTCCCTGAGGTCCCAGTCTTAACCTGAGAGGAACCTGCCACAACTCGAGAAAAATCAGGAGATTCTCTCCTCCAGCGAGATGAGGCCCTTTTCTGCTGTGGCATCTTGAGGGATATCACACCTTCCTTTTTAAACATGAAAGGGTCCCTAACACACTTGCTGCTACTCAAGAAGTTTCCTGACACCCGTCTCCACTCGAGAGAAAACTGAGGTCCTGCCACAATTCAAGTTGAGCCCCGTTTTCCCCTCCTCAGCTCGAGATGAGTGTTCCTTTCCCTGCTTTGTCGGGAAAGGATTCCCGGAGTTCCCTCAATTTCAAGAGGAGGCGCTCTCAACAGGAATGTCGAGAGGAACTCCTGGCGTGGTGCAACCATTACGAAGAACCTGAAAATGTCTCAGTCCACTCCAGATGAACCTGATTTAGCTGCACTTCCTCGACTGTCACCCCCGAGTATCGACTCAAACCACGGTGGCACGTGTGACAGCCCTGTGGCACCTCGAGGGGAAAGCCACAGATTCGTTTCAATCGACAGGAAAGAACGAAGCTGCTTCTACAGCATGGGAGAAAGTGGACGTGCATGTCTCCTCTCTGGGAGGAGGCCTGAATCCCCTGTGGAGACCCTAGTGAAACCGCAGAATCACGTCAGCACCGGACATTAAACCTCAGTGTCCGGCCTCAGCCCATGACATGGACCTAGGACCCAGCACAGACTGGAGAGAAATCTCGAGAGGCCCCTCAGAAATCACATGGAGACTGGCCTTCCCTGAGAGCATGCCAGCGGGTCCCTG
>NW_017190792.1:0-11104 GCF_001704415.2 Capra hircus | reverse complement strand
CCCATGCGAGTTGCTCGGAGGCCTCTCGGATTCCTCTCCCTTCGATGCCAGGGCCTAAGATCTTGTGTGGAGTCGGTGGCGGGAACCTGAGGATTCCTATCAGTGCTGACATGGATCTTGGGGTACTTCTGGAGTCTCCCCAGGGAGTCAGTCCTCGTCTCGAGTAGGGGGCATGCACGTGCCCTTCCTCCCGAAGCTGTAGCAGCAGTGTCACTCTTCCCTTCGCCTGGATCAAGGGATCTGTGGCTTTCCCTCGAGGCTTTCCCACGAGGCTTTCCCACGAGGCTTTCCCACAGGGCTGTCCCACGTGCCACCTGTGGTGTGAGTCGATCCTAGGCTTAGAAGGTCGAGGCAGTGCAGGAAGAACAGGTTTCCCTGGAATGGACTGAGACATCTGGGGACTCTGCGAATGGTGGCACGACACTGGAGTTCCTCATCGCTTTCCTGTGGAGAGCGCCTCCTCTTGAAATGCACGTGAGAACGCCGGGAATTCTTTCCCGACCACGCAGGGAAAGGAACCCTCCTCTGGATCTATGAGGCAGAAATGGGGCTCCCCTGGATGTGGGCGGGACTCTCGAGCTTCCTCTCGGAGTGGAGCACGGGTATGTCGGGGAGACTTCTTGAGTTTCACCAAGGGTGTGAAGGACCCTTTGGAAGTTCAGAGGTTAGGTGTGATTAGCCTCGAGACGCCTCTGCAGAAATGGGCCTCATCTCGCCTGGAGGGGAGAACCTCCTGGATTTTCTCGAGTTGCGGCAGGTGCCTCGACTTGCGACGGGGACCTCATGGGACCCGCTCTGGTGGCCTCAGTAAAGGCCAGTCCCCATGCGAGTTGCCTCGGGGGCCTCTTCGGGATTCCTCTCCGTCGAATGCCGGGGCCTAAGATCTAGTGTGGAGTTGGTGCTGGAACCTGAGGATTCCTCTCCAGTGCTGACATGGATCTTGGGGTACTTCTGGAGTCTCCCCAGGGGAGTCAGTCCTCGTCTCGAGTGGGGTGCATGCACGTGCCCTTTCCTCTCGCTCTAGCAGCAGTGTCCGCCTTCCCTTCGAGTGTATCAAGGGATCTGTGGCTTTCCCTCGAGGCTTTCCCACGAGGCTTTCCCACGAGGCTTTCCCACAGGGCTGTCCCACGTGCCACTGTGGTGTGAGTCGATCCTCGGCTTGAAAGTCGAGGCAATGCAGGGAATGCTGGTTTCCCTGGAATGGACTGAGACATCTGGGGGACTCTGGAATGGTGGCCCGACCCTGGAGTTCCTCTCGCCTTTCCTGTGGAGAGCGCCTCCTCTTGAGAAGCGATGGAAACGCCGGGAATTCTTTCCGAACATGCAGGGAAAGGATTCCTCCTCTGGAGCTCTGAGGCTGAAATGGGGCTCCTCTGGATTTGGGCGGGACTCTCGAGCTTCCTCTCGAATGGAGATGGGTATGTCGGGGAACTTCTTGAGTTGCAGCAAGCGTGTGAAGGACCCTTTGGAAGTTCCAGAGTTAGGTGTGATTAGCCTCGAGACGCCTGCAGCGGAAATGGGCCTCATCTCGCCTGGAGGGGAGAACCTCCTGGATTTTCTCGAGTTGCGGCAGGTGCTCTCGACTTAAGACGGGGACCTCAGGGACCCGCTCTGGTGGACTCAGGAAAATCCAGTCCCCATGCGCCAGTTGCTCAGGGACTCTCGGGATTCCTCTCCCGTCGATGCCGGGGCCTAAGACCTTGTGTGGAGTCGGTGCCGGAACCTGAGGATTCCTCTCCAGTGCTGACATATATCTTGGGGTACTTCTGGAGTCTCCCCAGGGGAGTCAGTCCTCGTCTCCAGTGGGGGCATGCACGTGCGCTTTCCTCCCGAGCTGTAGCAGCAGTGTCACGCTTCCCATTCGCGTGGATCAAGGGATCTGTGGCTTTCGCTTGAGGCTTTCCCACGAGCATTTCCCACGAGGCTGTCCCACAGGGCTGTCCCACGTGCCAACGTGGTGTGAGTCGATCCTCGGCTTGAAAGTCGAGGCAGTGCAGGGAAAACAGGTTTCCCTGGAATGGACTAAGACATCTGGGGGACTCTGGGAATGGTGGCACGACCCTGGAGTTCCTCTCACCTTTACTGTGGAGAGCGCCTCCTCTTGAGATGCGACGGGAACGCCGGGAATTCTTTCCCGACCACACAGGGAAAGGATCCCTCCTCTCGAGCTAGGAGGCGGTAAAGTGGCTCCTCTGGATGTGGGTGGACTCTCCTGCTTCCTCTCGAGTGGAGACGGGTATATCAGGGAACCTCTTGAGTTGCAGCAAGGGTGTGAAGGACCCTTTGGAAGTTCCAGAGGTTAGGTGTGATTAGACTCGAGACGCATCAGGGAAAAGGGCCTCATCTCGCCTGGAGGGGAGAACCTCCTGGAGTTTCTCGAGTTGCGGCAGGTGCTCTCGACTTACGACGGGGACCTCAGGGACCCGCTCTGGTGGCCTCAGGAAAGGCCAGTCCCCATGCGAGTTGCTCGCGGGCCTCTCGGGATTCCTCTACTGTTGATGCCGGGCTTAAGATCTTGTGTGGAGTCGGTGCCGGAACTGAGGATTCCTCTCCAGTGCTGACATGGATCTTGGGGTACTTCTGGAGTCTCCCCAGGGGAGTCAGTCCTCGTCTCGAGTCGGGGCATGCACGTGCGTTTTCCTCCCGAGCTGTAGCAGCAGTGTCACGCTTCCCTTCGCGTGGATCAAGGGATCTGTGGCTTTCCCTCCAGTCTTTCCCACGAGGCTTTCCCACGAGGCTTTCTCACAGGGCTGTCCGACGTGCCACCGTGGTGTGAGTCGATCCTCAGCTTGAAAGTCGAGGCAGTGCAGGGAAAACAGATTTCCCTGGAATGGACTGAGACATCTGGGGGACTCTGGGAATGGTGGCATGACCCTGGAGTTCCTCTCGCCTTTCCTGTGGAGAGCGCATCCTCTTGAGATGCGACGGGAATGCAGGGAATTCTTTCCCGACCACGCAGTGAAAGGATCCCTCCCTCGAGCTAGGGGCGGAAACGGGGCTCCTCTGGATGTGGGCGGGACTCTCGTCCTTCCTCTCGAGTGGAGACGAGTATGTTGGGGAACTTCTTGAGTTGCAGCAAGGGTGTGAAGGACCCTTTGGAAGTTCCAGATGTTAGATGTGATTAGCCTCGAGACGCCTCAGCGGAAATGGGCCTCATCTCGCATGGAAGGGAGAACCTCCTGGATTTTCTCGAGTTGCGGCAGGTGCTCTCGACTTACGATGGGGACCTCAGGACCCGCTCTGGTGGCCTCAGGAATCGCCAGTCCCCATGCGAGTTGCTCGCGGGCCTCTCGGGATTCCTCTCCCTTTGATGCTGGGTCCTAAGACCTTGTGTGGAGTCAGTGCCGGAACCTGAGGTTTCCTCTCCAGTGCTGACATGGATCTTGGGGTACTTCAGGAGTCTCCCCAGGGGAGTCAGTAATCGTCTCTAGTGGGGGAATGCACGTTCACTTTCCTCCCGAGCTGTAGCAGCAGTATCACGCTTCCCTTCGCGTGGATCTAGGGATCTGTGGCTTTCCCTCGAGGCTTTCCCATGAGGCTTTCCCACGAGGCTTTCCCACAGGGCTGTCCCACGTGCCACCGTGGTGTGAGTCGATCCTCGGCTTGAAAGTCGAGGCTGTGCAGGGAAAACACGTTTCTCTGGAATGGACTGATACATCTGGGGGACTTTGGGAATGGTGGCAGGACCCTGAAGTTCCTCTCGCCTTTCCTGTGGAGAGCGCCTGCTCTTGAGATACGACGGGAACGCCGGGAATTCTTTCCCAACCACGCAGGGAAAGGATCCCTCCTCTTGAGCTAGGAGGGGAAAAAGGGGCTCCTCTGGATGTGTGCGGGACTCTCGTGCTTCCTCTCGAGTGGAGACGAGAATGTCGGGGATCTTCTTGAGTTGCAGCAAGTGTGTGAAGGACCCCTTGGTAGTTCCAGTGGTTAGGTGTGATTAGCCTGGAGACGCCTCAGCGGAAATGGGCCTCATCTTGCCTGGAGGGGAGAACCTCCTGGATTTTCTCGAGTTGCGGCAGGTGCTCTCGACTTACGACGGGGACCTCAGGGACCCGCTCTGGTGGCCTCAGGAAAGGCCAGTCCCCATGCCAGTTGCTCGGGGGCCTCTCGGGATTCCTCTCCCGTTGATGCCGGGGCCTAAGACCTTGTGTGGAGTCGGTGCCAGAACCTGAGTATTCCTCTCCAGTGCTGACATGGATCTTGAGGTCTTCTGGAGTCTCCCCAGGGGAGTCAGTAATCGTCTCTAGTGGGGGCATGCACGTGCGCTTTCCTTCCGAGCTATAGCAGCAGTGTCAGTCTTCCCTTCGCGTGGATCAAGGGATCTGTGGCTTTCCCTTGAGGCTTTCACACGAGGCTTTCCCACGAGGCTTTCCCACAGGGTTTTCCCTCGTGCCACCGTGGTGAGTCGATCCTCGGCTTGAAAGTCGAGGCAGTGCAGGGAAAACAGGTTTCACTGGAATGGACTGAGACAACAGGGGGACTCTGGGAATGGTGGCACGACCCTGGAGTTCCTCTCGCCTTTCCTGTGGAGAGCGCCTCCTCTTGAGATGCGACGGAAACGCCGGGAAATCTTTCCAGATCACGCAGGTAAAGAATCCCTCTTCTACAGCTAGGAGGAGGAAAGGGGCTCCTCTGGATGTGAGCGGGACTCTCGTGTTTCCTCTCGAGTGGAGACGGGTGTGTCGGGGAACTTCTTGAGTTGCAGCAAGGGTGTGAAGGACGCTTTGGAAGTTGCAGAATTTAGGTGTGATTAGCGTCGAGACGCCTCAGCGGAAATCGGCCTCATCTCGCCTGGAGGCGAGAGCCTCCTGAATTTTCTCGAGTTGCGGAAGGTGCTCTCCACTTACGACAGGAACCTCAGGGACCCACTCTGGTGGCCTCAGGAAAGGCCAGTCCCCATGCGAGTTGCTCGTGGGCCTCTCGGGATTCCTCTGCTGTCTATGCTGGGACCTAAGACCTTGTGTGGAGTCGGTGCCGGAACCTAGGATCCTCTCCAGTGCTGACATGGATCTTGGGGAAGTTCTGGAGTCTCCCCAGGGGAGTCAGTCCTCGTCTCGAGTGGGGGCATGCACGTGCGCTTTCCTCCCGAGCTGTAGCAGCAGTGTCACGCTTCCATTGGCGTGGATCAAGGGATCTGTGGCTTTCGCTTGAGGCTTTCCCACGAGCATTTCCCACGAGGCTGTCCCACAGGGCTGTCCCACGTGCCAACGTGGTGTGAGTCGATCCTCGGCTTGAAAGTCAAGGCAGTGCAGGGAAAACAGGTTTCCCTGGAATGGACTAAGACATCTGGGGGACTCTGGGAATGGTGGCACGACCCTGGAGTTCCTCTCACCTTTACTGTGGAGAGCGCCTCCTCTTGAGATGCGACGGGAACGCCGGGAATTCTTTCCCGACCACACAGGGAAAGGATCCCTCCTCTCGAGCTAGGAGGCGGAAAAGTGGCTCCTCTGGATGTGGGTGGGACTCTCCTGCTTCCTCTCGAGTGGAGACGGGTATATCAGGGAACCTCTTGAGTTGCAGCAAGGGTGTGAAGGACCCTTTGGAAGTTCCAGAGGTTAGGTGTGATTAGACTCGAGACGCATCAGGGGAAAAGGGCCTCATCTCGCCTGGAGGGGAGAACCTCCTGGAGTTTCTCGAGTTGCGGCAGGTGCTCTCGACTTACGACGGGGACCTCAGGGACCCGCTCTGGTGGCCTCAGGAAAGGCCAGTCCCCATGCGAGTTGCTCGCGGGCCTCTCGGGATTCCTCTACTGTTGATGCCGGGGCTTAAGATCTTGTGTGGAGTCGGTGCCGGAAACTGAGGATTCCTCTCCAGTGCTGACATGGATCTTGGGGTACTTCTGGAGTCTCCCCAGGGGAGTCAGTCCTCGTCTCGAGTCGGGGCATGCACGTGCGTTTTCCTCCCGAGCTGTAGCAGCAGTGTCACGCTTCCCTTCGCGTGGATCAAGGGATCTGTGGCTTTCCCTCCAGTCTTTCCCACGAGGCTTTCCCACGAGGCTTTCTCACAGGGCTGTCCGACGTGCCACCGTGGTGTGAGTCGATCCTCAGCTTGAAAGTCGAGGCAGTGCAGGGAAAACAGATTTCCCTGGAATGGACTGAGACATCTGGGGGACTCTGGGAATGGTGGCATGACCCTGGAGTTCCTCTCGCCTTTCCTGTGGAGAGCGCATCCTCTTGAGATGCGACGGGAATGCAGGGAATTCTTTCCCGACCACGCAGTGAAAGGATCCCTCCCCTCGAGCTAGGGGGCGGAAACGGGGCTCCTCTGGATGTGGGCGGGACTCTCGTCCTTCCTCTCGAGTGGAGACGAGTATGTTGGGGAACTTCTTGAGTTGCAGCAAGGGTGTGAAGGACCCTTTGGAAGTTCCAGATGTTAGATGTGATTAGCCTCGAGACGCCTCAGCGGAAATGGGCCTCATCTCGCATGGAAGGGAGAACCTCCTGGATTTTCTCGAGTTGCGGCAGGTGCTCTCGACTTAAGATGGGGACCTCAGGACCCGCTCTGGTGGCCTCAGGAATCGCCAGTCCCCATGCGAGTTGCTCGCGGGCCTCTCGGGATTCCTCTCCCTTTGATGCTGGGTCCTAAGACCTTGTGTGGAGTCAGTGCCGGAACCTGAGGTTTCCTCTCCAGTGCTGACATGGATCTTGGGGTACTTCAGGAGTCTCCCCAGGGGAGTCAGTAATCGTCTCTAGTGGGGGAATGCACGTTCACTTTCCTCCCGAGCTGTAGCAGCAGTATCACGCTTCCCTTCGCGTGGATCTAGGGATCTGTGGCTTTCCCTCGAGGCTTTCCCATGAGGCTTTCCCACGAGGCTTTCCCACAGGGCTGTCCCACGTGCCACCGTGGTGTGAGTCGATCCTCGGCTTGAAAGTCGAGGCTGTGCAGGGAAAACACGTTTCTCTGGAATGGACTGATACATCTGGGGGACTTTGGGAATGGTGGCAGGACCCTGAAGTTCCTCTCGCCTTTCCTGTGGAGAGCGCCTGCCTCTTGAGATACGACGGGAACGCCGGGAATTCTTTCCCGAACCACGCAGGGAAAGGATCCCTCCTCTTGAGCTAGGAGGGGAAAAAGGGGCTCCTCTGGATGTGTGCGGGACTCTCGTGCTTCCTCTCGAGTGGAGACGAGAATGTCGGGGATCTTCTTGAGTTGCAGCAAGTGTGTGAAGGACCCCTTGGTAGTTCCAGTGGTTAGGTGTGATTAGCCTGGAGACGCCTCAGCGGAAATGGGCCTCATCTTGCCTGGAGGGGAGAACCTCCTGGATTTTCTCGAGTTGCGGCAGGTGCTCTCGACTTACGACGGGGACCTCAGGGACCCGCTCTGGTGGCCTCAGGAAAGGCCAGTCCCCATGCCAGTTGCTCGGGGGCCTCTCGGGATTCCTCTCCCGTTGATGCCGGGGCCTAAGACCTTGTGTGGAGTCGGTGCCAGAACCTGAGTATTCCTCTCCAGTGCTGACATGGATCTTGAGGTCTTCTGGAGTCTCCCCAGGGGAGTCAGTAATCGTCTCTAGTGGGGGCATGCACGTGCGCTTTCCTTCCGAGCTATAGCAGCAGTGTCAGTCTTCCCTTCGCGTGGATCAAGGGATCTGTGGCTTTCCCTTGAGGCTTTCACACGAGGCTTTCCCACGAGGCTTTCCCACAGGGTTTTCCCTCGTGCCACCGTGGTGAGTCGATCCTCGGCTTGAAAGTCGAGGCAGTGCAGGGAAAACAGGTTTCACTGGAATGGACTGAGACAACAGGGGGACTCTGGGAATGGTGGCACGACCCTGGAGTTCCTCTCGCCTTTCCTGTGGAGAGCGCCTCCTCTTGAGATGCGACGGAAACGCCGGGAAATCTTTCCAGATCACGCAGGTAAAGAATCCCTCTTCTACAGCTAGGAGGAGGAAAGGGGCTCCTCTGGATGTGAGCGGGACTCTCGTGTTTCCTCTCGAGTGGAGACGGGTGTGTCGGGGAACTTCTTGAGTTGCAGCAAGGGTGTGAAGGACGCTTTGGAAGTTGCAGAATTTAGGTGTGATTAGCGTCGAGACGCCTCAGCGGAAATCGGCCTCATCTCGCCTGGAGGCGAGAGCCTCCTGAATTTTCTCGAGTTGCGGAAGGTGCTCTCCACTTACGACAGGAACCTCAGGGACCCACTCTGGTGGCCTCAGGAAAGGCCAGTCCCCATGCGAGTTGCTCGTGGGCCTCTCGGGATTCCTCTCCTGTCTATGCTGGGACCTAAGACCTTGTGTGGAGTCGGTGCCGGAACCTGAGGATCCTCTCCAGTGCTGACATGGATCTTGGGGAAGTTCTGGAGTCTCCCCAGGGGAGTCAGTCCTCGTCTCGAGTGGGGGCATGCACGTGCGCTTTCCTCCCGAACTGTAGCAGCAGTATCACGCTTTCCTTCACGTGGATCAAGGGATCTGTGTCTTTCCCTCGAGGCTTTCCCACGAGGCTTTCCCAGGAGGCTTTCCACAGGGTTGTCTTACGTGCCACCGTGTTGTGAGTCGATCCTCGGCTTGAAAGTCGAGGCAGTGCAGGGAAATGCTGGTTTCCCTGGAATGGACTGAGACATCTGGGGGACTCTGGAAATGGTGGCCCGACCCTGGAGTTCCTCTCGCCTTTCCATGTGGAGAGCGCCTCCTCTTGAGAAGCGATGGAAACGCCGGGAATTCTTTCCCGACCATGCAGGGAAAGGATTCCTCCTCTGGAGCTCTGGAGGCGGAAATGGGGCTCCTCTGGATGTGGGCGGGACTCTCGTGATTCCTCTCGAGTGGAGACGGGTATGTCGGGGAACTTCTTGAGTTGCAGTAAGGGTTTGAAGGACACTTTGGACGTTCCAGAGTTTTTGGATGTGATTAGCCTCGAGACGCCTCAGCGGAAATGGGCCTCATCTCGCCTGGAGGGGAGAACCTCCTGGATTTTCTCGAGTTGCGGCAGGTGCGCTCGACTTGCGACGGGGACCTCATGGACCCGCTCTGGTGGCCTCAGTAAAGGCCAGTCCCCATGCGAGTTCCTCGGGGGCCTCTTGGGATTCTGCTCCCGTCGAATCCGGGGCCTAAGATCTAGTGTGGAGTTGGTGCTGGAACCTGAGGATTCCTCTCCAGTGCTGACATGGATCTTGGGGTACTTCTGGAGTCTCCCCAGGGGAGTCAGCCCTCGTCTCGAGTGGGTGCATGCACGTGCCCTTTCCTCTCGCTCTAGCAGCAGTGTCGCCCTTCCCTTCGAGTGTATCAAGGGATCTGTGGCTTTCCCTCGAGGCTTTCCCACGTGGCTTTCCCACGAGGCTTTCCCACAGGGCTGTCCCACGTGCCACTGTGGTGTGAGTCGATCCTCGGCTTGAAAGTCGAGGCAATGCAGGGAATGCTGGTTTCCCTGGAATGGACTGAGACATCTGGGGGACTCTGGAAATGGTGGCCCGACCCTGGAGTTACCTCTCGCCTTTCCTGTGGAGAGCGCCTCCTCTTGAGAAGCGATGGAAACGCGGGAATTCTTTCCCGACCATGCAGGGAAAGGATTCCTCCTCTGGAGCTCTGAGGCTGAAATGGGGCTCCTCTGGATTTGGGCGGGACTCTCGAGCTTCCTCTCGAATGGAGATGGGGTATGTCGGGGAACTTCTTGAGTTGCAGCAAGCGTGTGAAGGACCCTTTGGAAGTTCCAGAAGTTAGGTGTGATTAGCCTCGAGACGCCTGATCGGAAATGGGCCTCATCTCGCCTGGAGGGGAGAACCTCCTGGATTTTCTCGAGTTGCGGCAGGTGCTCTCGACTTAAGACGGGGACCTCAGGGACCCGCTCTGGTGGACTCAGGAAAATCCAGTCCCCATGCCCGTTGCTCAGGGACTTCTCGGGATTCCTCTCCCGTCGATGCCGGGGCCTAAGACCTTGTGTGGAGTCGGTGCCGGAACCTGAGGATTCCTCTCCAGTGCTGACATATATCTTGGGGTACTTCTGGAGTCTCCCCAGGGGAGTCAGTCCTCGTCTCCAGTGGGGGCATGCACGTGCGCTTTCCTCCCGAGCTTTAGCAGCAGTGTCGCGCTTCCCATACGCGTGGATCAAGGGATCTGTGGCTTTCCGACTGAGGCTTTCCCTCAAGATTTCCCACGAGGCTTTCCCACAGGGCTGTCTCACCGAGCCAACGTGGTGTGAGTCGATCCTCGGCTTGAACGTCGAAGGCAGTGACAGGGAAAACAGGTTTTCCCTGGAATGGACGTAAGACATCTGGGGGACTCTGGGAATGGTGGCACGACCCTGGAGTTCCTCTCACCTTTACTGGTGGAGAGCGCCTCCTCTTGAGATGCGACGGGAACGCCGGGAATTCTTTCCCAACCACACAGGGAAAGGATCCCTCCTCTCGAGCTAGGAGGCGGAAAAGTGGCTCCTCTGGATGTGGGTGGGACTCTCCTGCTTCCTCTCGAGTGGAGACGGGTATATCAGGGAACCTCTTGAGTTGCAGCAAGGGTGTGAAGGACCCTTTGCCCTTTGGAAGTTCCAGAAGTTATGTGTGATTGTAGAACTCGACACGCCCGACTCGGAAAATGGGCCTCATCTCGCCTGGAGGGAGAACCTCCCTGGTACTTTCTCGGTATGACGGCAGAGTGCTCTCGACTTAACGACGGGGACCTCTAGGGACCCGCTTGGTGGACTCAGGAAAATGCCAGTCCCCATGCCGATTGCTCGTGGAGCTTCCTCGGGATGCCTCCTCCGTCGATGCGGGGCCTAAGACTCTTGTGTGCGAGCTCGGTGCCGGAACCTGCAGCATTCGCTCTCACTTAGGTTGACATCTGACTTGGGTACTTCTGGAGTCTCCCAGGGGATCAGTCATCGTCTCCACGCTTGGGGGGCATGCACGTGCGCTTCCTCCCGAGTGTGCAGCATGTCGCCGCTCACACTTTTCGCCGTTGGATCAGCGATCTGTGGGTTCTCGGATTTCCCCACGGAGGCTTTGCCCTCGATTATCACGAGGCTTCCGCAGCAGAGGACTTGTCCATCGTGCCACGCTGTGGTGTGAGTCATCCTCGCTTATCGAAGTCGGAGGCATGTGAAGGGAAAACAGGTTTGTCCTGGAATGACGAGACATCTGGAGGGACTGCGGGAATGGTGGATCCACCCTGCACGTCCTCTCCCATTCT
>NW_017190791.1:0-11105 GCF_001704415.2 Capra hircus | reverse complement strand
AACTCGCATGGGGATGGCCTTTCCTGAGGCACCAGATATCATGTCCTGGGTTCCATCGTAAGTCGGGGGGCCTCTCGGGATTCCTCTCCGTCGATGCCGGGTCCTAAGACCTTGTGTGGAGTCGGTGCCGGAACCTGAGGATTCCTCTCCAGTCCTGACATGGATCTTGGGGTACGTCCTGAGTCCTCCCCTGGGGAGTCAGTCCTCGTCTCGAGTGGGGCATGCACGTGCGCTTTCCTCCCCAGCTATAGCAGCAGTGTCAGGCTTCCCTTCGCGTGGATCAAGGGATCTGTGGCTTTCCCTCGAGGCTTTCCCACGAGGCTTTCCCTCGAGTCTTTCCCACAAGGCTGTCCCACGTGCCACCGTGGTGAGAGTCGATCCTCGGCTTGAAAGTCGAGGCAGTGCAGGGAAAAAAGTTTCCCTGAATTGGACTGAGACATCTGAGGGACTCTGGGAATGGTGGCACGACCCTGGAGTTCCTCTCGCCTTTCCTGTGGAGAGCGCCTCTTCTTGAGATGCGACGGAAACGTCGGGAATTCTTTCCCGAACACGAAGGGAAATGATCCCTCCTCTCGAGCTAGGAGGCGGAAACGGGGCTCCTCTGGATGTGGGCCGGACTCTCGTGCTTCCTTTCGAGTGGAGACGGGTATGTCGGGGAACTTCTTGAGTTGCAGCAAGGGTGTGAAGGACCCTTTGGAAATTCCAGATGTTCGGTGTGATTAGCCTCGAGACGCCTCACCGGAAATGGGCCTCATCTCGCCTGGAAGGGAGAACCTCCTGGATTTTCTCTAGTTGCGGCAGGTGCTCTCGACTTACGACGGGGACCTCTGGGACCCGCTCTGGTGGCCTCAGGAAAGGCCAGTCCCCATGCTAGTTGCATGGGGCCTCTCGGGATTCCTCTCCCGTCGATGCTGGGTCCTAAGACCTTGTGTAGAGTAGGTGCAGGAACCGGAGGATTCCACTCCAGTGCTGACATGGTTCCTGGGTACTTTTGGAGTCTCCCTAAGGGAGTCAGTCCTCGTCTCGAGTTGGGGCATGCACGTGCGCTTTCCTCCCGAGCTGTAGCTGTAGTGTCACGCTTCCCTTCGCGTGGATGAAGGAATCTGTGGCTTTCCCCCGAGTCTTTCCCACGAGGCTTTCCCACGAGGCTTTCCCACGAGGCTTTCCCAAATGGCTGTCCAACGTGCCACCGTGGTGTGAGTCATTCCTCGGCTTGAAAGTCGAGGCAGTGCAAGGAAAACACGTTTCCCTGGAGTGGACTGAGACATCTGGGGGACTCTGGGAATCGTGGCACGACCCTGGAGTTCCTCTCACCTTTCCTGTAGAGAGCGCCCCCTCTTGAGCTGCGATGGGAAGGCCAGGAATTCTTTCCTGAACACGCAGGGAAAGGAACCCTCCTCTCGAGCTAGGAGGCGGAAACGGGGCTCCTCTGGATGTGGGCGGGACTCTCGTGCTTCCTCTCGAGTCGAGACGGGTATGTCGGGGAACTTCTTGAGTTGCAGCAAGGGTGTGAAGGACCCTTTGAAAGTTCCAGAGGTTAGGTGTGATTAGCCTCGAGAAGCCTCAGCGGAAATGGGCTTCATCTCGCCTGGAGGGGAGAACCTCCTGGATTTTCTCGAGTTGCGGCAGGTGCTCTCGACTTACGATGGGAACCTCAGGGACATGATCTGGTGGCCTCAGGAAAGGCCAGTCCCCATGCGAGTTGCTCGGGGGCCTCTCGGTATTCCTCTCCCATCGATGCCGCGGCCTAAGACCTTGTGTGGAGTCGGTGCCGGAACCTGAGGATTCCTCTCCAGTGTTGACATGGATCTTGGGGTACTTCCTGAGTCTCCCCTGTGGAGTCAGTCCTCGTCTCGAGTGGGGGCATGCACGTGCGCTTTCCTCCCCAGCTGTAGCAGCAGTGTCACGCTTCCCTTCGCGTGGATCAAGGGATCTGTGGCTTTCCCTCGAGGCTTTCCCACGATGCTTTCCCACGAGGCTTTCCCACAAGGCTGCCCACGTGCCACCGTGGTGTGAGTCGATCGTCGGCTTGAAAGTCGAGGCAGTGCAGGGAAAACAGGTTTCCCTGGAATGGACTGAGAAATCTGGGGGACTCTGGGAATGGTGGCACGACCCTGGAGTTCCTCTCGCCTTTCCTGTGGAGAGTGCCTCCTCTTGAGATGCGACGGAAATGCCGTGAATTCTTTCCCGACCACGCAGGGGAAGGATCTCTCCTCTCGAGCTAGGAGGCGGAAACGGGGCTCCTCTGGATGAGGGCGGGACTCTCGTGATTCCTCTCGAGTGGAGACGGGTATGTCGGGGAAATTCTTGAGTTGCAGCCAGGGTGTGAAAACCCTTTGTAAGTTCCAGAGGGTAGGTGTGATTAGCCTCGAGATGCCTCAGCGGAAATGGCACTCATCTCGCCTGGAGGGGAGAACCTCCTGGATGTTCTCGAGTTGCGGCAGGTGCTCTCGACTTTCGACGGGGACATCAGGGACCCATTCTGGTGGCCTCAGGAAAGGCCATTCCCCATGGGAGTTGCTCGGGGGACTCTTGGGATTCCTCTCCCGTCGATGCTGCGGCCTAAGACCTCGTGTGGAGTCGGCGCCAGAACCTGAGGATTCCTCTCCAGTGCTGACATGGATCTTGGGGTACTTCTGGAGTCTAGCCAGGAGACTCAGTCCTCGTCTCGAGTGGGGACATGCACGTGCGCTTTCCTCCCGAGCTGTAGCAGCAGTGTCACTCTTCCCTTCGCGTGGATCCAGGAATCTGTGGCTTTCCTTGGAGGCTTTCCCAGGAGGCTTTCCCACGAGGCTTTCCCACAGCGCTGTCCCACGTACCACCGTGGTGTGAGTCGATCCTCGGCTTGAAAGTCGAGGCAGTGCTGGGAAAACTGGTTTCCCTGTTATGGACTGAGCATCTGGGGGACTCTGGGAATAGTGGCACGACCCAGGAGTTCCTCTCGCCTTTCCTGTGGTGAGCGCCTCCACTTGAGATGCGACGGGATCGCCGGGAATTCTTTCTCGACCACACAGGAAAAGAATCCCTCCTCTGGAACTATGAAGCGTAAACGGGGCTCCTCTGGATGTGGGTGGGACTCTCGTGCTTCCTCTCGATTGGAAACGTGTATGTCGAGGAACTTCTTGTGTTGCAGCAAGGGTGTTAAGGACCCTTTGGAAGTTCCAGAGGTTAGGTGTGATTAGCATCGAGACGCCTCAGCGGAAATGGGCCTCATCTCGCCTGAAGGGGAGAACCTCCTGGATTTTCTCGAGTTGCGGCAGGTACTGTGGCCTTAAGACGGGGACCTCAGGGACCGCCCTGGTGGCCTCAGGAAATGCCAGTCCCCATGCGAATTGCTCGGGGGCCTCTCGGGATTCCTCTCCCGTCGATGCCGGGGCCTAAGACCTTGTGTGTAGTCGATGCCGGAACCTGAGGATTCCTCTCCAGCCCTGACATGGATCTTGGGGTACTTCTGGAGTCTCCCCAGGGAAGTCAGTCCGCGTCTCGAGTCGGGGCATGCACGTGCGCTTTCCTCCCGAGCTGTAGCAGCAGTGTCGCGCTTCCCTTTGCGTGGATCAACGGATCTGTAGCTTTCCCTCGAGGCTTTCCCAGGAGGCTTTCCCACGAGGCTTTCCCACAGGGCTGTCCCACGTGCCACCGTGGTGTGAGTCGTTCCTTGGGTTGAAAGTCGAGGCAGTGCAGGGAAAACAGGTTTCCCTGGAATGGACTGAGACATCTGGGGGACTCTGGGAATGGTGGCACGACCCTGGAGTTCCTCTCGCCTTTCCTGTGGAGAGCGCCTGCCGGAAGCCTTTGTGAGGAATCCCGCCCGTGACAAGGTCATGAGGAAGGAAGCTGACATACGCAAGGCGTGCTCAGACTTCAGGGGCCCCTCTGGAAATTCCTAAGCATGTACCCCAACAAAAATCTGCCGGCTTTTGTGCTCTGCTTTTCCACTCTTCTGACATTTTCTGGAAAAAGTCAATTCAGGGCTTTAGTCTTCTGCATTTGAAAGAGTGTTTCAATCCAAAAAACCCCTCCGATGGCTTTCTAGCCTGCCTGCAGGACTCTGCAAGTGTGTTTGTTTGAGGCCTCCTGACCGCAGGAGGCACAGGAAGCTTAAAACATCCTAGGAATGTAGGGGCTTCCGAGGAGTCAAAATCTTTAGAATAGGACTGATTATAAGTTTCATTTGTTGAGTCAATGTTTGCTGCCAAATTTTCATATCCTTTATTTTTAGATATAGTTGGTATATAGAAAAACAAGTAGTAGACCTAGTATTAGCAACATTAGATCCTCGAGTTAAGTACCTTCTTTGTTATATCCCACTGCACCTTTGTTCTATCGCACTGCACCTTTGTTCTATAGAGATGTAACTTTAATGCTTTAAGGAGATGCAGATTAAAAAAAACACTTCAGGGGAAACAAAATTAACATTCATTAAGGAAGAGAGCTAAAAAGTGTTAACAAGCCTCTTGGCCAGAAGATAATGTAAATCACCAGAGACCTTTTGTATACAAAATGATGTATAGAAAGAGTCTGCGCTGCGAACGCTACATAATTCTGTGTTACCCATTGATCTCCATGTTTTATCAAAAGTATAAAAGGCCTTCTGAACAATAAAGGATTGGACCAGTTTCTCGAACTAGTCTCTCGGCCTAGTTTCTTGGGACTCTGGATCCCCCCATGTCTCTCTCTCTCTCTTCTTCTCTCCCCTTCCCTCTCTCTGCTCTTTACTTTAACTTCAGGCTGAATCTCCATCTGGGGCGCGGAGGCTCGCCAGGTCTACTTACTTGCCCCGGCTGTTAAGACCCGCACGAAAGGGAGCTTAAGGCGAGGCACCCTTAGATATTCAAGCGGGCGCCGGTGGCCCAACGTAGATGGTGCAAATTCCTTGTCTGGAATTTTAAAGGCCTTCCGTGAAAACCAAGCTATTCAGCCCTCTTCCTCCACTTAATCTTCTTATTACACTATAGTTTCTTAACCTAATCTTACATTAATAAACAAACAAGTCTTTCCACGCCAACCCCGTCCAGCCTTCGAATTCCCTGGATCCACCGGGGCTGGACCCTGGCAAGCGCCTCCACTTGAGATGCGACGGGAACGCGGGGAATTCTTTCCCCACCACGCAGGAAAAGGATCCCTCCTCTCGAGCTAGGAGGCGGAAACAGGGCTCCTCTGGATGTGGGCGGGACTCTCGTGCTTCCTCTCGAGTTGAGACGGGTATGTCAGAGAACTTCTTGAGTTGCAGCAAGGGTGTGAAGGACCCTTTGGAAGATCCAGACGTTAGATGTGATTAGCCTCGAGACGCCTCAGCGGAAATGGGCCTCATTTCGCCTGGAGGGGAGAACCTCCTGGATTTCCTCGAGTTGCGGCAGGTGCTCTCGACTTACGACGGGGACCTCAGAGACCCGCTCTGGTGGCCTCAGGAAAGTCCAGTCCCCATGCGAGTTGCTCGGGGGCCTCTCGGGATTCCTCTCCCATCGATGCCGGGGCCCTAGATCTTGTGTGGAATCGGTGCCGTAACCTGAGCATTCCTCTCCAGTGCTGACATGGATCTTGGGGTACTTCTGGAGTCTGCCCAAGGGAGTCAGTCCTCGTCTCCAGAGGGGGCATGCACGTGCGCTTTCCTCCCAAGCTGTAGCAGCAGTGTCGCGCTTCCCTTTGCGTGGATAAAGGGATCTGTGGCTTTCCCACGAGACTTTCCCAAAGGACTGTCCCACGTGCCACCGTGTTGTAAGTCGATCCTCGGCTTGAAAGTCGAAACAGTGCAGGGAAAACAGGTTTCCCTGGAATGGACTGAGACATCTGGGGGATTCTGGGAATGTGCCTCGATCCTGGAGTTCCTCTCGCCTTTCCTGTGGAGAGCGCCTCCTCTTGAGATGCGACCGGAACGCCGGGAATTCTTTCCCGACCCCGCAGGGAAAGGATCCCTCCTCTCGAGCTAGGAGGCGGAAACGGGGCTCCTCTGGATGTGGGCGGGACTCTCGTGCTTCCTCTCGAGTGGAGACGGGTATGTCGGGGAACTTCTTGAGTTGCAGCAAGGGTGTGAAGGACCCTTTCGAAGTTCCAGAGCTTAGGTGTGATTAGCCTCGAGACGCCTAGGCGGAAATGGGCCTCATCTCGCCTGGAGGGGAGAACCTCCTGGATTTTCTCGAGTTGCGGCAGGTGCTCTCGACTTACGACGGGGACCTCAGGGACCCTCTCTGGTGGCCTCAGGAAAGGCCAGTCCCCATGCGAGGTGCTCGGGGGCCTCTCGGGATTCCTCTCCCGTCGATGCCGGGGCCTAAGACCTTGCTTGGAGTCGGTGCCGGAACGTGAGGATTCCTCTCCAGTGCTGACATGGATCTTGGGCTACTTCTGTAGTCTCCCCAGGGGAGTCAGTCCTCGGCTCGAGTGGGGGCATGCACGTGCGCTTTCCTCTCGAGCTGTAGCAGCAGTGTCAAGCTTCCCTTCGAGTCGAACAAGGGATCTGCGGCTTTCCCTCGAGGCTTTCCCCGAGTCTTTCCCACGAGGCTTTCCCACAGGGCTGTCCCACGTGCCACCGTGGTGTGAGTCGATCCTCGGCTTGAAAGTAGAGGCAGTGCAGGGAAAACAGTTTTCCCTGGAATGGACTGAGACATCTGGGGCACTGTGGGAATGGTGGCACGACCCTGGAGTTCCTCTCGCCTTTCCTGTGGAGAGCGCCTCCTCTTGAGAAGCGACGGGAATGCTGGGAATTCTTTCCCGACCACGGAGGGAAAGGATCCCTCCTCTCGAGCTAGGAGGCGGAAACGGGGCTCCTCTGGATGTGGGCGGGACTCTCGTGCTTCCTCTCGAGTGTAAACGGGTATGTCGGGGAACTTCTTGAGTTGCAGCAAGGGTGTGAAGGACCCTTTGGAAGATCCAGACGTTAGATGTGATTAGCCTTGAGACGCCTCAGCGGAAATGGGCCTCATCTCGCCTGGAGGGGAGAACCTCCTGGATTTTCTCTAGTTGCGGACAGGTGCTTTCGACTTACGATGGGGACCTCAGAGACCCGCTCTGGTTGCCCCAGGAGAGGCCAGTCCCCATGCGAGTTGCTCGGGGGCCTCTCGGGATTCCTCTCCCCTCGATGCCGGGGCCTAAGACCTTGAGTGGAGTCGGTGCCGAAACCTGTGGATTCCTCTCCAGTGCTGACATGGAACTTGGGGTACTTCTGGAGCCTCCCCAGGGGAGTCAGTCCTCGTCTCGAGTGGGGGCATGCAGGTGCTCTTTCCTCCCGAGCTGTAGCAGCAGTGTCACGCTTTCCCTTCGCGTGGATCAAGGCATCAGGGGCTTTCCCTTGAGGCTTTCCCACAGGACTGTCCCACGTGCCACCGTGGTGTGAGTCGATCCTCGGCTTCAAAGTCGAGGCAGTGCAGGGAAAACAGGTTTCCCTGGAATGGACTGAGACATCTGGAGGACTCTGGAATGGTGGCACGAACCCTGGAGTTCCTCTCGCCTTTCCGTGTGGAGAGTGCCTCTCTTGAGATGCAACAGGGAACGCCGGGAATTCTTTCCCGAACACGCCGGGAAAGGATCCCTCCTCTCGAGCTAGGAGGCGGAAACGGGGCTCCTCTGGATGTGGGCGGGACTCTCGTGCTTCCTCTCGAGTGGCAGACGGGTATGTCAGGGAACTTCTTGAGTTGCAGCAAGGGTATGAAGGACCCTTTGGAAGTTCCAGAGGTTAGATGTGATTAGCCTCAAGACGCCTCAGCGGAAATGGGCCTCATCTCGCCTGGAGGGGAGAACCTCCTGGATTTTCTCGAGTTGCGGCAGGTGCCTCTCGACTTACGACGGGAACCTCAGGGACAGGCTCTGGTGGCCTCGGGACAGGCCAGTCGCCATGCGAGTTGCTCGGGAGCCTCTCGGGATTCCTCTGCCCGTCGATGCCGGGGCCTAAGACCTCGTGTGGAGTCGGTGCCGGAACCTGAGGATTCCTCTCCAGTGCTGACATGGATCTTGGGGTACTTCTGGAGTCTCCCCAGGGGAGTCAGTCCTCGTCTCGAGTGGGGGCATGCAAGTGCGCTTTCCTCAAGAGCTGTAGCAGCAGTGTCACGCTTCCCTTCGCGTGCATCAAGGGATATGTGGCTTTCCCTCGAGGCTATCCCAGGAGGCTTTCCCATGAGGCTTTCCCACAGGGCTGTCCCACGTGCCACCGTTGTGTGAGTCGATCCTCGGCTTGAAAATCGACGCAGTGCAGGGAAAACAGGTTTCCCTGTAATGGACTGAGATATCTGGGGGATTCTGGGAATGGTGGCACGACCCTGGAGTTCCTCTCGCCTTTCCTGTGGAGAGCGCCTCCTCTTGAGATTCGACGGGAACACCGGGAATTCTTTCCCGACCACGCAGGGAAAGGATCCCTCCTCTCGAGCTAGGAGGCAGAAACGGGGCTCCTCTGGATGTGCCCGGGACTCTCGTGCTTCCTCTCGAGTGGAGACGGGTATGTCGGGGAACTTCTTGAGTTGCAGCAAGGGTGTGAAGGACCCTTTGGAAGTTCCAGATGTTAGATGTGTTTAGCCTCAAGACGCCTCAGCGGAAATGGGCCTCATCTCGCCTGGAGGGGAGAACCTCCTGGATTTTTTCGAGTTGCGGCAGCTGCTCTCGACTGTACGACGGGGACCTCAGGGACCCGCTCTGGTGGCCTCAGGAAAGGCCAGTCCCCATGCGAGTTGCTCGCGGGGCCTCTCGGGATTCCTCTCCCCTCAATGCCGGGGCGTAAGACCTTGTGAGGAGTCGGTTCCGGAACCTGAGGATTCCTCTCCAGTGCCCACATGGATCTTGGGGTACTTCTGGAGTCTCCCCAGGGGAGTCAGTCCTCGTCTCGATTGGGGGCATGCACGAGCGCTTTCCTCCCGAGCAGTAGCAGCAGTGTCACGCTTCCCTTCGCGTGGATCAAGGGATCTGTGGCTTTCCCACGAGGCTTTCCCACAGGGCTGTCCCACGTGCCACCGTGGTGTGAGTGGATCCTCGGCTTGAAAGTCGAGGCAGTGCAGGGAAAACAGGTTTCCCTGGAATGGACTGAGATATCTGGGGGACTCTGGGGAATGGTGGCACGACCCTGGAGTTCCTCTCGCCTTTCCTGTGGAGAGCGCCTCCTATTGAGATGCGACGGGAACGCGCGGGAATTCTTTCCCAACCACGCAGGGAAAGGATCCCTCCTCTGGAGCTAGGAGGCGGAAAACGGGGTCTCCTCTGGATGTGGGCAGGACTCTCGTGCTTCCTCGAGTGGAGACGGGAATGTCGAGGGAACTTCATGAGTTGCAGCAAGGGTGTGAAGGACCCTTTGGAAGTTCCAGATGTTAGATGTGATTAGCCTCCAGAGGCCTCAGCGGAAATGGGCCTCATCTTGCCTCGTAGGGTAGAACCTCCTGGCATTTTCTCGAGTTGCGGCAGGTGCTCTCGACTTACGACAGGGACCTCAGGGACCCGCTCTGGTGGCCTCAAGAAAGGCCAGTCCCCATGCGAGTTGCTCGGGGGCCTCTCGGGATTCCTCTCCCGTCGATGCCGGGGCCTAAGACCTTGCTTGGAGTCGGGTGCCGGAACGTGAGGATTCCTCTCCAGTGCTGACATGGATCTTGGGCTACTTCTGGAGTCTCCCCAGGGGAGTCAGTCCTCGTCTCGAGTGGGGGCATGCACGGTGCGCATTACTCCCGAGCTGTAGCAGCAGTGTCACGCTTCCCTTCGCGTGGATCAAGGATCTGCGGCTTTCCCTCGAGGCTTTCCCACTGAGGCTTTCCCACAGGGCTGTCCACGTGCCACCGTGATGTGAGTCGATCCTCGGCTTGAAAGTCGAGGCAGTGCAGGGAAAACAGGTTTCCCTGGAATGGACTGAGACATCTGGGGGACTCTGGGAATGGTAGCATGACCCTGGAGTTACTCTCGCCTTTCCTGTGGAGAGCGCCTCCTCTTGAGATGCGACGGGAACGCCGGGAATTCTTTCCCGACCACGCAGCGAAAGGATCCCACCTCTGGAGCTAGGAGGCGGAAACGGGGCTCCTCTGGATGTGGGCGGGACTCTCGTGCTTCCTCTCGAGTGGAGACGGTTATGTTGGGGAACTTCTTGAGTTGCAGCAAGGGTGTGAAGGACCCTTTGGAAGTTCCAGAGCTTAGGTGTGATTAGCCTCGAGACGCCTCAGCGGAAATGGGCCTCATCTCACCTGGAGGGGAGAACCTCCTGAATTTTTCTCAGTTGCGGCAGGTGCTCTCGACTTACGAAGGGGACCTGATGGACCCGCGCTGGTGGCCTCATGAAAGGCCAGTCCCCATGGGAGTTGCTCGGGGGCCTCTCGGGATTCCTCTTCCCTCGATGCCGGGGCCTAAGATCTTGTGTGGAGTCGGTGCTCGGAACCTGAGGATTCCTCTCCAGTGCTGACATGGATCTTGGGTACTTCTGGAGTCTCCCAGGGGAGTCAGTCCTCGTCTCGAGTGGGGGCATGCACGTGCGCTCCCCGAGCTGTAGCAGCAGTGTCACGCTTCCCTTCTTGGTGGATCAAGGGTTCAGGGGTTTACCTCGAGGCTTTCCCATGAGGCTTTCCCACGAGGCTTTCCCACAGGGCTGTCTCACGTGCCACCGTTGTATGAGTCGATCCTCGGCTTGAAAGTCGAGGCAGTGCAGGGAAAACTGGTTTCCCTGGCTTGGACTGAGCATCTGGGGACTCTGGGAATGGTGGCACGACCCTGGAGTTCCTCTCGCCTTTCCTGTGGAGAGCGCCTCCTCTTGAGATGCGACGGGAACGCCAGGAATACTTACCCGACCACGTATGGAAAGGATCCCTCCTCTGGAACTATGAGGCGGAAACGGGGCTCCTCTGGATGTGGGGCGGACTCTCGTGCTTCCTCTCGAGGGAAACGGGTATGTCGAGGAACTTCTTGAGTTGCAGCAAGGGTGTGAAAGACGCTTTGGAAGTTCCAGAGGTTAGGTGTGATTAGTCTCGAGACGCCTCAGCACAAATGGGCCTCATGTCGCCTGAAGGGGAGAACCTCCTGAATTTTCTCGAGTTGCGGCAGGTGCTGTGGACTTAAGACGGGGTCCTCAGGGACCCGCTCTGGTGGCCTCAGGAAAGGCCAGCCACATATGCGAGTTGCTCGGGGGCCTCTCGGGATTCCTCTCCCGTCGATGCCGG
>NW_017190790.1:0-21832 GCF_001704415.2 Capra hircus | reverse complement strand
CAACATACCCGTCTCCACTCGAGAGGAAGCACGAGAGTCCCGGCCACATCCAGAGGAGCCCCGTTTCCGCCTCCTAGCTCGAGAGGAGGGATCCTTTCCCTGCGTGGTCGGGAAAGAATTCCCGGGTTCCCGTCGCATCTCAAGAGGAGGCGCTCTCCACAGGAAAGGCGAGAGGAACTCCAGGGTCGTGCCACCATTCCCAGAGTCCCCCAGATGTCTCAGTCCATTCCAGGGAAACCTGTTTTCCCTGCACTGCCTCGACTTTCAAGCCGAGGATCGACTCACACCACGGTGGCACGTGGGACAGCCCTGTGGGAAAGCCTGGTGGGAAAGCCTCGAGGGAAAGCACAGATGCTTGATCCACGCGAAGGGAAGCGTGACACTGCTGCTACAGCTCGGGAGGAAAGCACGTGCATGCCCCACTCGAGACGAGGACTGACTCCCCTGGGGAGACTCCAGAAGTACCCCAAGATCCATGTCAGCACTGGAGAGGAATCCTCAGTTCCGGCACCGACTCCACACAAGGTCTTAGGCCCCAGCATCGACGGGAGAGGAATCCCGAGCCCCGAGCAACTCGCATGGGACTGGCCTTTCCTGAGGCCACCAGAGCGGGTCCCTGAGGTCCCCGTCGTAAGTCGAGAGCACCTGCGCAACTCGAGAAAATCCAGGAGGTTCTCCCTTCCAGGCGAGATGAGGCCCATTTCCGCTGAGGCGTCTCAGGCTAATCACACCTAACCTCTGGAACTTCCAAAGGGTCCTTCACACCCTTGCTGCAACTCAAGAAGTTCCCCGACATACCCGTCTCCACTCGAGAGGAAGCACGAGAGTCCCGCCCACATCCAGAGGAGCCCCGTTTCCGCCTCCTAGCTCGAGAGGAGGGATCCTTTCCCTGTGTCGGGAAAGAATTCCCGTGTTCCGGCGCATCTCAAGAGGAGGCGCTCTCCACAGGAAAGGCGAGAGGAACTCCAGGGTCGTGCCACCATTCCCAGAGTCCCCCAGATGTCTCAGTCCATTCCAGGGAAACCTGTTTTCCCTGCACTGCCTCGACTTTCAAGCCGAGGATCGACTCACACCACGGTGGCACGTGGGACAGCCCTGTGGGAAAGCTCCTGGGAAAGCCTCGTGGGAAAGGGGAAAGCCACAGATGCTTGATCAACCCGAAGGGAAGCGTGACACTGCTGCTACAGCTCGGGAGGAAAGCGCACGTGCATGCCCCACTCGAGACGAGGACTGACTCCCCTGGGGAGACTCCAGAAGTACCCCAAGATCCATGTCAGCACTGGAGAGGAATCCTCAGGTTCCGGCACCGACTCCACACAAGGTCTTAGGCCCCGGCATCGACGGAGAGGAATCCCGAGAGGCCCGAGCAACTCGCATGGGGACTGGCCTTTCCTGAGGCCACCAGAGCGGGTCCCTGAGGTCCCCGTCGTAAGTCGAGAGCACCTGCCGCAACTCGAGAAAATCCAGGAGGTTCTCCCCTCCAGGCGAGATGAGGCCCATTTCCGCTGAGGCGTCTCGAGGCTAATCACACCTAAACTCTGGAACTTCCAAAGGTCCTTCACACCCTTGCTGCAACTCAAGAAGTTCCCGACATACCCGTCTCCACTCGAGAGGAAGCACGAGAGTCCCGCCCACATCCAGAGGAGCCCCGTTTCCGCCTCTAGCTCGAGAGGAGGGATCCTTTCCCTGCGTGGTCGGGAAAGAATTCCCGGCGTTCCCGTCGCATCTCAAGAGGGGCGCTCTCCACAGGAAAGGCGAGAGGAACTCCAGGGTCGTGCCACCATTCCAGAGTCCCCCAGATGTCTCAGTCCATTCCAGGGAAACCTGTTTTCCCTGCACTGCCTCGACTTTCAAGCCGAGGATCGACTCACACCACGGTGGCACGTGGGACAGCCCTGTGGGAAAGCCTCGTGGGAAAGGGGAAAGCCGGAAAGCCACAGATCCCTTGATCCACGCGAAGGGAAGCGTGACACTGCTGCTACAGCTCGGAGGAAAGCGCACGTGCATGCCCCACTCGAGACGAGGACTGACTCCCCTGGGGAGACTCCAGAAGTACCCCAAGATCCATGTCAGCACTGGAGAGGAATCCTCAGGTTCCGGCACCGACTCCACACAAGGTCTTAGGCCCCGGCATCGACGGGAGAGGAATCCGAGAGGCCCCGAGCAACTCGCATGGGGACTGGCCTTTCCTGAGGCCACCAGAGCGGGTCCCTGAGGTCCCCGTCGTAAGCGAGAACACCTGCAGCAACTCGAGAAAATCCAGGAGGTTCTCCCCTCCAGGGGAGATGAGGACCATTTCCTCTGAGGCGTCTCCAGGCTAATCACACCTAACCTCTGGAACTTCCAAAGGGTCCTTCACACCCTTGCTGCAACTCAAGAAGTTCCCCGACATACCCGTCTCCACTCGAGAGGAAGCACGAGAGTCCCGCCCAATCCAGAGGAGCCCGTTTCCGCCTCCAAGCTCGAGAGAGGGATCCTTTCCCTGCGTCGTCGGAAAGAATTCCCGGCGTTTGCGTCGCATCTCAAGAGGAGGCGCTCTCCACAGGAAAGGCGAGAGGAACTCCAGGGTCGTGCCACCATTCCCAGAGTCCCCCAGATGTCTCAGTCCATTCCAGGGAAACCTGTTTTCCCTGCACTGCCTCGACTTTCAAGCCGAGGATCAACTCACACCATGGTGGCACGGGGGAAAACCCTGTGGGAAAGCCTCGTGGGAAAGCCTCGGAAACCTCGAGGGAAAGCCACAGATCCCTTGATCCAAGCGAAGGGAAGCGTGACACTGCTGCTAAAGCTCGGGAGGAAAGCGCACGTGCATGCCCCACTCGAGACGAGGACTGACTCCCCTGGGGAGACTCCAGAAGTACCCCAAGATCCATGTCAGCACTGGAGAGGAATCCTCAGGTTCCGGCACCGACTCCACACAAGGCTTAGGCCCGGCATCAGGGAGAGGAATCCCGAGAGGCCCCGAGCAACTCGTATGGGGACTGCCTTTCCTGAGGCCACCAGAGCGGGTTCCTGATGTCCCCGTCGTAAGTCGAGAGCACCTGCCGCAACTCGAGAAAATCCAGGAGGTTCTCCCTCCAGGCGAGATGAGGCCCATTTCCGCTGAGGCGTCTCGAGGCTAATCACACCAAACCTCTGGAACTTCCAAAGGGTCCTTCACACCCTTGCTGCAACTCAAGAAGTTCGACATACCCGTCTCCACTCGAGAGGAAGCACGAGAGTCCCGCCCACATCAGAGGACCCCGTTTCCGCCTCCTAGCTCGAGAGGAGGGATCCTTTCCCTGCATGGTCGGGAAAGAATTCCCGGCGTTCCCGTCGCATCTCAAGAGGAGGCGCTCTCCACAGGAAAGGCGAGAGGAACTCCAGGGTCGTGCACCATTCCCAGAGTCCCCCAGATGTCTCAGTCCATTCCAGGGAAACTTTTTTCCCTACACTGCCTCGACTTTCAAGGACGAGGATCGACTCACACCACGGTGGCACGTGGGACAGCCCTTTGGGAAAGCCTCGAGGGAAAGCCACAGATCCCTTGATCCACGCGAAGGGAACCATGACACTGCTGCTGCAGCTCGGGAGGAAAGCGCACGTGCATGCCCACTCGAGACAAGGACTGACTCCCCTGGGGAGACTCCAGAAGTACCCAAAATCCATGTCAGCACTGGAGAGGAAACCTCAGGTTCCGGCACCGACTCCACACAAGTTCTTAGGCCCGGCATCGACGGAGAGGAATCCCGAGAGGTCCCCGTGCAACTCGCATGGGGACTGGCCTTTCCTGAGGCCACCAGAGAGGGTCCCTGAGGCCCCGTCGTAAGTCGAGAGCACCTGCCGCAACTTGATAAATCCAGGAGGTTCTCCCTTTCAGGCGAGATGAGGACCATTTCTGCTGAGCGTCTCGAGGCTAATCACACCTAACCTCTGGAACTTACAAAGGTCCTTCACACCTTTCTGCAACTCAAGAAGTTCCCCGACATACCCGTTTCCACTCGAGAGGAAGCACGAGTCCCGCCCACATCCAGATGAGCCCCGTTTCCGCCTCATAGCTCAACAGGAGGGATCCATTCCCTGCGTGGTCGGGAAAGAATTCCCGGCGTTCCCGTCACATCTCAAGAGGGAGCGCTCTCCACAGGAAAGGCGAGAGGTACTCCAGGGTCGTGCCACCATTCCCAGATCCCCCAGATATCTCAGTCCATTCCAGGAACCTGTTTTCCCTGCACTGACTCAACTTTCAAGACGAGGATCGACTGACACCACGGTGGCACGTGGACATCACCTTGGGAAAGCGTCGTGGGAAAGCCTGGTGGGAAAGCGTTCGAAAGCCTCGAGGGAAAGCCACTGATCCTGATGAAGGGAAGCGTGACACTGCTGCTACAGGGGGAGGAAAGTGCACGTGCATGCCCCCACTCGAGACGAGGACTGACTCCCCTGGGGAGACTCCAGAAGTACCCCAAGATCCATGTCAGCACTGGAGAGGAATCTCAGTTTCCGCACCGACTCCACACAAGGTCTTAGGCCCGGCATCGATGGGAGAGGAATCCCGAGAGGACCCCGAGCAAATCGCATGGGGACTGGCCTTTCCTGAGGCCACCAGAGCGGGTCCCTGAGGTCCCCGTCGTAAGTCGAGAGCACCTGCCGCAACTTGAGAAAATCCAGGAGGTTCTCCCTTCAGGCGAGATGAGGCCCATTTCCGCTGAGTTCTCTCAGGCTAATCACACCTAACCTCTGGAACTTCCAAAGGGTCCTTCACACCCTTCTGCAACTCAAGAAGTTCCCCAACATACCAGTCTCCACTCGAGAGGAAGAACGAGAGTCCGCCCACATCCAGAGGAGCCCCGTTTCCGACTCCTAGCTCGAGAGGAGGGATCCTTTCCCTGCGTGGTCGGGAAAGAATTCCCGGCGTTCCCATCGCATCTCAAGAGGGGGCGCTCTCCACAGGGAAGGCGAGAGGAACTCCAGGGTCGTGCCACCATTCCCAGAGTCCCACAGATGTCTTAGTCCATTCCAGGGAAACCTGTTTTCCCTGCACTGCCTCGACTTTCAAGAAGAGGTTCGACTCACACCAAGGTGGCAGGTGGGACAGTCCTGTGGGAAAGCGTCGTGGGAAAGCGTCGTGGGAAAGCCTCGAGGGAAAGCCACAGATCCCTTGATCCTCGCGAAGGGAAGCTCAACACTGCTGCTACAGCTCGGAGGAAAGCACGTGCATGCCCCACTCGAGACGAGGACTGACTCCCCTGGGGAGACTCCAGAATACCCCAAGATCCATGTCAGCACTGGAGAGGAATCCTCAGGTTTTGGCACAGACTCCACACAAAGATCTTAGGTCCCGGCATCGACGGGGAGACGAATCCCGAGAGACCCATGAGCAACTCGCATGGGGACTTCCCTTTCTGAGGCCACAAGAGGGGGTCCCTGATGTCCCGTCGTAAGTCGAGAGCATCTGCTGCAACTCGAGAAAATCCAGGAGGTTCTCCTCTCCTGGCGAGATGAGGCCCATTTCCGCTGAGGCGTCTCGAGGCTAATCACACCTAAACTCTGGAACTTCCAAAGGGTCTTCACACCCTTGCTGCAACTCAAGAAGTTCCCCAACATGCTCGTCTCCACTCGACAGGAAGCACGAGAGTCCCGCCCACATCCAGAGGAGACCCGTTTCCGCCTCCTAGCTAGAGAGGAGGGATCCTTTCCCTGCGTGGTCGGGAAAGAATTCCCGGCTTTCCCGTCGCATCTCAAGTGGAGGCGCTCTCCACAGGAAAGGCGAGAGGAACTCCAGGGTCGTGCCACATTCCCAGAGTCCCCCAGATGTCTCAGTCCATTCCAGGGAAACCTGTTTTCCCTGCACTGCCTCGACTTTCAAGCCGAGTATCGACTCACACCACGGTGGCACGTGGGACAGCCCTGTGGGAAAGCTGCCGGGAGCCAGTGTGAGGAATCCCGCCCGTGACAAGGTCATGAGGAAGGAAGCTGACATTCGCAAGGCGTGCTCAGACTTCAGGGACCCTCTGGAAATTCCTAAGCATGTACCCCAACAAAAATCTGCCGGCTTTTGTGCTCTGCTTTTCCACTCTTCTGACATTTTCTGGAAAAAGTCAATTCAGGGTTTCAGTCTTCTGCATTTGAAAGAGTGTTTCAATCTAAAAACCCCTCCGATGGCTTTCTAGCCTGCCTGCAGGACTCTGCGAGTGTGATTGTTTGAGGCCTCCTGACTGCAGGAGGCACAGGAAGCTTAAAACATCCTAGGAATGTAGGGGCTTCCGAAGAGTCAAAATCTTTAGAATAGGACTGATTAAAAGTTTCATTTGTTGAGTCAATGCTTTGCTGCCAAATTTTCATATCCTTTATTTTTAGATATAGTTGGTATATAGAAAAACAAGTAGTAGACCTGGTATTAGCAACATTAGATCTTTGAGTTAAGTACCTTCTTTGTTATATCCCACTGCACCTTTGTTCTATAGAGATGTAACTTTAATGCTTTAAGGAGATGCAAATTAAAGAAAAACACTTCGGGGGAAACAAAATCAACATTCATTAAGGAAGAGAGCTAAAAAGTGTTAACAAGCTTCTTGGCCAGAAGATAATGTAAATCACCTGAGACCTTTTGTATACAAAATGATGTATAGAAAGAGTCTGGGCTGCGAACGCTACATAATTCTGTGTTACCCGTTGATCTCCATGTTTTATCAAAAGTATAAAAGGCCTTCTGAACAATAAAGGATCGGACCAGTTTCTCGAACTAGTCTCTCGGCCTGGTTTCTTGGGACTCTGGCTCCCCCCATGTCTCTCTCTCTCCTCTTCTCTCCCCTTCCCTCTCTCTGCTCTTTACTTTAACTTCAGGCTGAATCTCCATCTGGGGCGCAGAGGCTCGCCAGGTCTACTTACTTGCCCCGGCTGTTAAGACCCGCACGAAAGGGAGCTTAAGGCGAGGCACCCTTAGATATTCAAGCGGGCGCCGGTGGCCCAACGTAGATGGTGCAGATTCCTTGTCTGGAATTTTATTGGCCTTCCGCGTAAACCAAGCTATTCAGCCCTCTTCCTCCACTTAATCTTCTTATTACACTATAGTTTCTTAATCTAATCTTACATTAATAAACAAACAAGTCTTTCCACGCCAACGCCGTCCACCCTTCGAATTCCCTGGATCCACCGGGCCAGGACCCCGGCAAGTGGCGCCCGGAACAGGCTATTCGAAGGTAGGTTCCTCGGAGCAAAAGCTCCCCCGGAGCACTCTCTGCTGCTCCCCCCGGAGCCCTCTCCGTTGCTCCCCCCGGAGCACTCTCTGTTGCTCCCCCCGGAGTGACTTAATCACTCCCCCCGGAGTACTTTCGGGTACTCCCCCAGTGTTGAGTGTTCGGGACGGCTAGGACCCCACTCAGGGTGCCGCGGACCCCCCTGTAGGATAGACAGGGTGAGGAAGAGTGGGAAGTGTTCAAGGGTTTAAGAGAAACCTGGTGCTCTAGAGGTTGAAAAGAAACCTGCTATCCTAGGGTTAAAAACAAAACCCCCCTCGCCAGAGGTAAAACCTTTTGTTGAGGTAGACTTTTCTATAAGACTTAATTTTCTGACATGGGTAACAGTGAATCAAAAGAAAGACAGCTTTTTATAGGAGTAATCTTGCAGTTACTAACTAAACGAGGAATTAAAGTTAAAAATTCCAATATTCATTCATTTTTTTCCTTTGTACAAGAACAGTGTCCCTGGTTTCCAGAAGAAGGCACTGTTAACTTAGACACCTGGGAGAGAGTAGGAAAACAGCTAAAAACTTACTATACTTTGCATGGGCCTGTAAATGCTTTTGCTCTGTAAAATATGATTACAAATGTTCTGGACCCCTGTCATGAGGCTGTTAGATAGCCTATGGGAGAGGCTATAGCGGTAAATGGTAGTGGGTCTCCACCTTCTATGCAGATCGTATTTTCTGCCATTGGCAAACAAAAGGAGAGAGACTCCTCTTCCTCCCGAGGAAGGAGGGTGCTTACAGGACGCAGCGGCCGAGCGCCCTGGAGAGCCCCCTCCCCCTCTACACAAACCAAACCTTTAAAAAAGTTATCTTATTTAAGGCGACCACTGCAACCTCTGCTTGCGCCTCCCCAGGGCTTAAGAACTCCCCACTTTATATCCAAAGCCTCCCAGAACATTGCTTAAGTTTGAAAACGATAGTGACAATATTTTTGAGCAAAAGAGCTTTTAAAACAGAGCTTGCTCCTTGCATAAAATCCCCTCAGGAGGGGCCTCACCCAACAAAAAAAAAAGAAAAAGGAAGAAAAACAGAAAAAAAAATATTCGTAATAAAAAGGACTTTACAAATGCAAAATGTTTCTCTTGAGGCCAAATAGAACATGTTTTGCCAAAATGTCCTGCTAAACAGACACAACAACCCGTACCAAACAACCCCAGGTAGCTCAGGCCTAGACCTCAGTTCCACCACTTCAATAATATTAACCCCTGATGTGCCAGTGACTCAGATTCCAATGAGAGTGGCTAGTCCCCTGCCTGAGGACATTGTAAGACTTGTACTGGGGCATAGCTTGCTTTCTTTTCAAGAAATTTCGGTAGTGTCTTGTGTAGTAAATTCTGATTATACTGAAAAAACTGAAGTTTTGATCTCGCCACCTGCTAAAACTGTGCAATTAATAAAAATTAAAAAAAAAATAATAGCACAGCTTTTGCTTTTACCTTATTACCAAACAGAAAAACCAGACAAAAAAAGCCCCAGAGGATCTAGATCTAGCTTTTTGGGTGCAAAAAATTGCAGCTTCTAGGCCTTTAAAAGATTTTTAATTCAAAGATATAAAATGTCATGGCTGTTAGACAATAGACAAGACGTTTCTTACATTGCTGAGAGACTAGCGCAGCTCCTGGCCAACATATACTACTGAAAAGGAGTTAGAAAAAGTGGTATGCAGGATAAAAATGCTATAGAGTAAGAGGTGAGAGAGAGTTTAAAACCTTGGTGAATAGTGAGCTCCCCGTTGCTGGAAGTTTTCAAGCTAAGATTAAATGGTTACTTGTCATCTAAAAGGCTATAGACCAGATTTGGGTTATAAAAAGATCATTAGAAAAGCTTATAAAGATATTGTGTAACACCTCTTTTCTTGCTTCTTATATTTGGGTCTAGTGATATGGTTTTTTGGATAACAAAAATTACTCAGAAACGGCCTATGAAAACTATTCTGATTAATGGCAAGTCTATTGTGGGGTTATTAGACACAGGAGCAGACGTTTCTTGCATTTCAGGAAAAGACTGGCCTAGCTCCTGGCCCACCTCCTGGCCCACACATACTACTGAAAATAACTTGGTGGGGATAGGAAGAGCCCCCACAGTAGCCAAAAGTGCAAAAATTTTAGATTGGCAATTTGAGGACACCCGTGGAACTTTCCAACCGTATGTAGTCCCTTCACTCCCCCTTACCCTGTGGGGGAGGGACATGCTATCTCAAATGGGAGTGTTACTTTTTAGCCCTGATGATAAAGTGACCTCTCAGATGCTGCAGATCGGCTATGATCCATCAAAAGGATTGGGTAAACAACAGACAAGAATAATTGAGCTAATTTGCCCAACTCCTTGCAAGCTATATACTGGATTGGGATATCCAAATTTATAATGAAGGCCATTGTTTTTGCTGCCTACCCCATTACATGAAAATTTCAAGATCCGGTGTGGGTGGAACAGTGGCCTCTGCCTAAGGAAAAATTACTGACATATTAATTAAAAAGATTAATTCAAATATACTGATTTATTAAATTGTTTAATAAAGAACCATCAAAAATTGCACTTCCATATAACAGAGAACAACTTGATGCTTTTCAAATGTTTGATGATTGGCAGATTGCTATAGGAAATTCTTGTGATCAGATCTTGCATCATTTACCCTCACGTGCTTTGTTAATTCAAAAATTAAAAAGAGAGAAATTAAGTATAGTTTTCCCCCATCAGATTTTACAACATGTTCTCTTTGTAATAAGTTAAATGCTGATTCGTTTGAAACAGTAAAATAAAAAGCCATTAGTAAAGCAAAAAGATCTCCTCCAGATAACAAAAAGATCCCGACCCAAAATTTACTGCGGGTCGAGGAAGTGTTTATATTTTTTTCCACAGGGTGCAGATTCGTCAACTTGGATCCCGGACAGACTGATTCGCCACAAAAGAAAAAGGGAACTTCTCTGCCACCACCACCGCGGGAAACAGCCGCGCACCAAAAGCTGCGGGCGGGGCCAGCCTGACTGACGGAACCCAGTGCACCGCACTCGCAGCCCCATAACAGCGCCAGTGTCAGAGGGCGGGGTGAAGGCCGCTGCTCCTACCGGCAAAAGAGGCAAAAGAAACATCAAGATCCCGGCAGGACTAACAGCTGCTGCAGCACAAACTCCAACCAGAAAATGACTCTATTTACTCTATTTTGGCTTGTCTATCCTCTCCTTATGTTCTTCTTTTCACCAATGATTCCAGAAAACTTAATGTACCTAATGTAGCGACTTGTGAACCATGGATGTTTTCATCTTGTTTAACTCCTCAAAGTAATGTCTGCTCTTCTGTGGTTTTAAAGATGTCCTATAACTGTAACAACTTATTGATATGATAATTATGTTCTTGCTGTGTTACAACAACTGTTATTGTTACTACAACAGCAATCATTGACTCAACAAGTGTAAATGCCCAATATGTTAAAAAATCAAGGTTTAGGTATTTTGGAACAGCTCAGATATTAGTTTAGACTTAGGGAAACTTCATAATCAGATTCAGACCTTGGAACACTCCCGATTAGATTTTACCACCGCAGGAGAAGCCAATGACTTTTCCCACACTTTCTCTAACTTCATTTCTGAAGACTGTTCTGTCTACTGTCTATAATCTTGCTCCTCATAATCATACTTCCCTATATTGTCTAGATTCTTCGGCAGAGCATTCGGAATCTCGAGACCGAACTGCACCTGATTTTAAACATAAATAATCAATTATTTAAAATTAAAAAGGGTGAGATGCCGGGAGCCAGAGTGAGGAATCCCGCCCGTGACAAGGTCATGAGGAAGGAAGCTGACATACGCAAGGCGTGCTCAGACTTCAGGGACCCCTCTGGAAATTCCTAAGCATGTACCCCAACAAAAATCTGCCGGCTTTTGTGCTCTGCTTTTCCACTCTTCTGACATTTTCTGGAAAAAGTCAATTCAGGGTTTCAGTCTTCTGCATTTGAAAGAGTGTTTCAATCTAAAAACCCCTCCGATGGCTTTCTAGCCTGCCTGCAGGACTCTGCGAGTGTGATTGTTTGAGGCCTCCTGACCGCAGGAGGCACAGGAAGCTTAAAATATCCTAGGAATGTAGGGGCTTCCGAAGAGTCAAAATCTTTAGAATAGGACTGATTAAAAGTTTCATTTGTTGAGTCAATGCTTGCTGCCAAATTTTCATATCCTTTATTTTTAGATATAGTTGGTATATAGAAAAACAAGTAGTAGACCTGGTATTAGCAACATTAGATCTTTGAGTTAAGTACCTTCTTTGTTATATCCCACTGCACCTTTGTTCTATAGAGATGTAACTTTAATGCTTTAAGGAGATGCAAATTAAAGAAAAACACTTCAGGGGAAACAAAATCAACATTCATTAAGGAAGAGAGCTAAAAAGTGTTAACAAGCTTCTTGGCCAGAAGATAATGTAAATCACCTGAGACCTTTTGTATACAAAATGATGTATAGAAAGAGTCTGGGCTGCGAACGCTACATAATTCTGTGTTACCCGTTGATCTCCATGTTTTATCAAAAGTATAAAAGGCCTTCTGAACAATAAAGGATCGGATCAGTTTCTCGAACTAGTCTCTCGGCCTGGTTTCTTGGGACTCTGGCTCCCCCCATGTCTCTCTCTCTCCTCTTCTCTCCCCTTCCCTCTCTCTGCTCTTTACTTTAACTTCAGGCTGAATCTCCATCTGGGGCGCGGAGGCTCGCCAGGTCTACTTACTTGCCCCGGCTGTTAAGACCCGCACCAAAGGGAGCTTAAGGCGAGGCACCCTTAGATATTCAAGCGGGCGCCGGTGGCCCAACGTAGATGGTGCAAATTCCTTGTCTGGAATTTTATTGGCCTTCCGCGTAAACCAAGCTATTCAGCCCTCTTCGTCCACTTAATCTTCTTATTACACTATAGTTTCTTAATCTAATCTTACATTAATAAACAAACAAGTCTTTCCACGCCAACGCCGTCCACCCTTCGAATTCCCTGGATCCACCGGGGCTGGACCCCGGCAGAAAGCCTCGTGGGAAAGCCTCGTGGGAAAGCCTCGAGGGAAAGCCACAGATCCCTTGATTCACGCGAAGGGAAGCATGACACTGCTGCTACAGCTCGGGAAGGAAAGCGCACGTGCATGCCCCCACTCGAGAGGAAGGACTGACTCTACTGGGGAGACTCCAGAAGTACCCCCAGATCCACGTCAGCACTGGAGAGGAATACTCAGGTTCCGGCACCGGACTCCACACAAGATCTTAGGCCCCAGCATCGACGGGAGAGGAATCCCGAGAGGCCCGCCCCGAACAACTCGCTTGGGGACTGGCCTTTCCAGAGGCCACCAGAGCGGGTCCCTGAGGTCCCCGTCGTAAGTCGAGAGCACCTGCCGCAACTCGAGAAAATCCAGGAGGTTGTCCCCTCCAGGCGAGATGAGGCCCATTTCCGCTGAGGCATCTCGAGGCTAATCACACCTAAACTCTGGAGCTCCAAAGCGACCTTCACACCCTTGCTGCAACTCAAGAAGATCCCCGACATACCCGTCTACCACTCGAGAGGAAGCACGAGAGTCCCGCCCACATCCAGAGGAGCCCCGTTTCCGCCTCCTAGCTCGAGAGGAGGGATCCTTTCCCTGCGTGGTCGGGAAACAATTCCTGGCGTTCCGGTCGCATCTCAAGAGGAGGCGCTCTCCACAGGAAAGGCGAAGAGGAACTCCAGGGTCGTTGCCACATTCCCAGAGTCCCCAGATGTCTCAGTCCATTCCAGGGAAACCTGCTTTCCCTGCACTGCCTCGACTTTCAAGCCGAAGATCGACTCACACCACGGTGGCACGTGGGACAGCCCTGTGGGAAAGCCTCGTTGGAAAGCCTCGAGGGAAAGCCACAGATCCCTTGATCCACGCGAAGGGAAGCCGTGACACTGCTGCCTACAGCTCGGAGGAAAGCGCACTGTGCATGCCCCCACTCGAGACGAGGACTGACTCCACTGGGGGAGACTACCAGAAGAACCCCAAGATTCCATGTCCAGCACTGGAGAGGAATGCTAGGTTCCGGCACCGACTCCACACAAGATCTTAGGCCCCGGCATCAGACGGGGAGAGGAATCCCGAGAGGCCCCCGAGCAACTGCATGGGGACTGGCCTTTCCTGAGGCCACCAGAGCGGGTCCCTGAGGTCCCCGTCAGTAAGTCGAGAGCACCTGCCGCAACTCGAGAAAATCCAGGAGGTTCTCCCCTCCAGGCGAGAATGAGGCCCATTTCCGCTGAGGCGTCTCAGGCTAATCACACCTAACCTCTGGAACTTCCAAAGGGTCTTCACACCCTTGCTGCAACTCAAGAAGTTCCCCGACATACCCGTCTCCACTGGAGAGGAAGCACGAGAGTCCCGGCCCACATCCAGAGGAGCCCCGTTTCCGCCGTCCTAGCCTGAGATGAGGGATCCTTTCCCTGCTGGTCGGGAAAGAATTCCCGGCGTTCCCGTCGCATCTCAAGAGGAGGCGCTCCTCCACAAGGAAAGGCGAGAGGAACTCCAGGGTCGTGACACCATTCCCAGAGACCAACCAGAGTGTCTCAGTCCATTCACAGGCGAAACCTGTTTTCCCTGCACTGCCGTCGACTTTCAAGCCGAAGATCGACTCACACCACGGTGGCACGTGGGAGCAGCCCTGTGGGAAAGCCTCGTGGAAAGCCTCGTGGGAAAGCCTCGAGGGAAAGCCACAGATCCCTTGATCCACGCGAAGGGGAAGCGTGACACTGCTGCTACAGCTCGGGAGGAAAGCGCACGTGCATGCCCCCACTCGAGACGAGGACTGGAGCTCCCTGGGGAGACTCCAGAAGTACCCCAAGATCCATGTCAGCACTGGAGAGGAATCCTCAGGTTCCTGGCACCGACTCCACACAGAGGTCTTAGGGCCCGCAGCATCGACGAGGAGAGGAATCCCGAAGAGTCCCCGAGCAACTCCCATGGGAATGGCCTTTTCCTGAGGCCACCAGAGCGGGTCCCTGAGGTCCCCGTCGTAAGTCGAGAGCACCTGCCGCAAACTCGAGAAACATCCAGGAGGTTCTCCCCTCCAGGCGAGATGGAGTGCCCATTTCCCGCTGAGGCATCTCGAGGCTAATCACACCTAACCTCTGGAGCTCCCAAAGCGACTTCACACCCTTGCCTGCAACTCAAGAAGATCCCCGACATACCCGTCTACCACTCGAGAGGAAGCAGGAGAGTCCCGCCCACATCCAGTAGGAGCCCCATTTCCGCCTCCTAGCTCGAGAGGAGGGATCCTTTCCCTGCTGTCGGGAAAGAATTCCTGGCGTTTCCGTCGCATCTCAAGAGGAGGCGCTCTCCACAGGAAAGGCGAGAGGAACTCCAGGGTCGTTCCACATTCCCAGAGTCCCCAGGATGTCTCAGTCCATTCCAGGGAAACCTGCTTTCCCTGCACTGCCTCGACTTTCAAGCCGGAAGATCGACTTACACCATGGTGGCACGTGGGACAGCCCTGTGGAAAGCCTCGTTGGGAAAGCCTCGAGGGGAAAGCCACTGATTCCTTGATCCACTCGACGGGAAACATGACACTGCTGCTCCATCTCGGCAGGAAAGCGCACGTGCATGCCCCCAAACGAGAAGAGGACTGACTCCCCTAGGGAGACTCCAAAAGTACCCCAAAATCCATGTCAGCACTGGAGAGGAATGCTCAGGTTCTGGCACCGACACTACAACAAGGTCTTAGGCCCCGGCACCGACGGGAGAGGAGCCCTAGAGCCCCCGAATACTCGCATGGGGACTGGCCTTTCCTGAGGCCACCAGAGCGGGTCCCTGAGGTCCCCATTGTAAGTCGAGAGCACCTGCCGCACCTCGAGAAAATCCAGGAGGTTCTCCCTTCCAGGCGAGATTAGGCCCATTTCCGCTGAGGCATCTCGAGGCTAATCACACCTAACCTTTTGGACTTCCAAAGGGTCCTTCACACCCTTCCTGCAACTCAAGAAGTTCCCCAACATACCCGTCTCCACTGGAGAGGAAGCACGAGAGTCCCGCCCTCATCCAGAGGAGCCCCGATTTCCGCCTCATAGCTCGAGAGCAGGGATATTTCCCGGCGTTGGTCGGGAAAGAATTCCCGCGTTCCCGTCGCATCTCAAGAGGAGGTGCTCTCCACAGGAAAAGGCGAGAGGAACTCCAGGGTCGTGCCACCATTCCCAGAGTCCCCCAGATGTCTCAGTCCATTCCAGGCGAAACCTGTTTTCCCTGCACTGCCTCGACTTTCAAGCGAGGATCGACTCACACCACGGTGGCACGTGGGACAGCCCTGTGGGAATGCCTCGATGGGAAAGGCCTCGTGGGAAAGCCTCGAGGGAAAGTTGCCAGATCCCTTGATCCACGCCGAAGGGAAGCATGACACTGGTGCTACATCTCGGGAGGGAAAGCGCACGTGCATGCCCCACTCGAGACTGAGGACTGACTCCTCTGGGGCGGACTCCAGACGTACCCCAAGATCCATGTCAGCACTGGAGAGGAATCCTCAGGTTCCGGCACCTACTCCACACAAGGTCTTAGGCCCCGGCCATTGACGGGAGAGGAATCCCGAGAGGCACCCGAGCAACTCGCTGGGACTGGCCTTTCCTGAGGCCACCAGAGCGGGTCCGTGAGGTCCCCGTCGTAAAGTCGAGAGCACCTGCCGCAACTCGAGAAAATCCAGGAGGTTCTCCCCTCCAGGCGAGATGAGGCCCATTTCCCGCAGAGGCATCTCCGAGGCTAATCACACCTGACGCTCTGGAACTTACCAAAGGGTCCTTTCACACCCTTGCTGCAACTCAAGAATTTCCTCCGACATACCCGTCTCCACTCGAGAGGAATCACGAGAGTCCCGCCCTCATCCAGAGGAGCCCCGTTTCCGCCTCCTAGCTCGAGAGGAGGGATCCTTCCCCTGCGTGGTCGGGAAAGAATTCCCGGCATTTCCGGTCGCATCTCAAGAGGAGGCACTCTCCACAGGAAAGGCGAGAGGAACTCCAGGGTCGCTGCCACCATTCCCAGAGTCCCCCAGATGTCTCAGTCCATTCCAGGGAAACCTGTTTTCCCTGCACTGCCTCGACTTTCAAGCCGAGGATCGACTCACACCACGGTGGCACGTGGACAGCCTTGTGGGAAAGCCTCGTGGGAAAGCATCGAGGGAAAGGCCTTGAGGGAAAGCCACAGATCCCTTGATCCACGCGAAGGGAAGCGTGACAATGCTGCTACAGCTGGCGGAGGAAAGCGCACGTGCATGCCCCCACTCGAGACGAGGACTGACTCCACAGGGGAGACTCAGGAAGTACCCCAAGATCCCATGTCAACACTGGAGAGGAATCCTCAGGTTCCGGCACCGACTCCACACAAGGTCTTAGGCCGCCCGGCATCGATGGAGAGGAATACCGAAGGCCCCCGCGCAACTCGCATGGGGACTGGCCTTTCCTGAGGCCACCAGATCAGTGGTCCCTGAGGTTCCCTGTCGTAAGTCCAGAGCATCCTGCCCGCAACTCCGAGAAAATCCAGGAGATTCTCCACTCCCAGGCGAGATGAGGCCCATTTCGCCTGAGGCTTCTCGAGGCTAATCACACCTAACCTCTGGAACTTTGAAAGGTCCTTCACACCCTTGCTGCAACTCAAGAAGCTTCCCCAACATACCCGTCTCGACTCGAGAGAAGCACGAGAGTCCCGCTCACATCCAGAGGAGCCCGTTTCCGCCTCCTAGCTCGAGAGGAGGGTTCCTTTCCCTGCGTGTTCAGGAAAGAATTCCGGCCTTCCCATCGCAGCTCAAGAGGGGCGCTCTCTACAGGAAAGGCGAGAGGAACTCCAGGGTCGTGCCACGATTCCCAGAGTCCCCCAGATGCTCAGTCCACTCCAGGGAAACGTGTTTTCCTTGCACTGCCTCGACTTTCAAGCCGAGGAATGACTCACACCACAGGTGGCACGTGGACAGCCATTTGGGAAAGCCTCGTGGGAAAGCCTCCTGGGAAAGACTCGGGGAAAGCCACAGATTCCTTCATCCACGCGAAGGGAAGCGTGACACTACAGCTACAGCTCGGGAGGAAAGCGCACGTGCATGCCCCAACTCAAGACGAGGACTGACTCCCTTAGGGAGACTCCAAAAGTACCCCAGAACCATGTCCAGCACTGGAGTGGAATCCTCCGGTTCCTGCACCGACTCTACACAAGGTCTTAGGCCCCCAGCATCGACGGGGAGAGGAATCCCGAGAGGCCCCATGCAACTAGCATGGGGACTGGCCTTTCCTGAGGCCACCAGAGCGGGTCCCAGAGGTCCCCGTCGTAAGTTGAGAGCACCTGCCGCAACTAGAGAAATCCAGGAGGTTCTCCCTTCCAGGCGAGATGAGGCCCATTTCCGGTGAGGCCGTCTCGAGGCTAATCCACACCGAACATCTGGAATTTCCAAAGGGTCCTTCACACCCTTGCTGCAACTCAAGAAGTTCCCCGACATACCCGTCTCCACTCGAAAGGAAGCACGAGAGTCCGGCCCACATCCAGAGGAGCCCCGTTTCCGCCTCCTAGCTCGAGAGGAGGGATCCTTTCCCTTCCTGTTCGGGAAAGAATTCCCGACGTTTCCGTCACATCTCAAGAAGAGGCGCTCTCCACAGGAAAGGCCGAGAGGAACTCCAAGGTCGTGCCACCATTCCCAGAGTCCCTCAGATGTCTCAGTCCAATTCCAGTGAAACCTTTTTTCCCTGCACTGCCTCGACTTTCAAGCGAGGATCGACTCTCACCACGGTGGCACGTGGCGACAGCCTTGTGGGAAAGACTCGAGGGAAAGCCTCGTGGGAAAGCCACAGATCCCTTGATCCTCGCGAAGGGAAGCGTTACACTGCTGCTACAGCTCGGGAGGAAATCGCATGTGCATGCCCCCACTCGAGATGCAGAATGACTTTCCTGGGGAGACTCCAGAAGTACCCAAGATCCCTGTCAGCACTGGAGAGGAATCCTCAGGTTCCCGGCACCGACTCCACACAAGATCTTAGGCCCCCGGCATCGACGGAGAGAATCCTGAGAGGCCCCCAAGCAACTCGCATGGGACTGGCCTTTCCTGAGGCCAACAGACCGGGTCCCTGAAGTCCCCGTCGTAAGTTGAGAGCACCTGCCGAAACTCGGTAAAATACAGGAGGTTCTCCCCTGCAGCGAGATGAGGCCAGTTTCCACTTGAGGTGTCTCGAGGCTAATCACACTTGACCTCTGGTACTTCCAAAGAGTCTTTCACAGTCAAGCTGCCAACTCAAGAAGTTCCCCGACACACCCGTCTCCACTCAAGAGGAAGCAGGATGGTCCCGGCCACATCATGAGGAGCTCCGTTTCCGGCTCGTACCTCGAGATGAGGGATCCTTTCCCTGCTTGTTCGGAAAAGAATTCCCGGCATTCCCATCGCATCTCAAGGTGGCGCTCTCCAAAGGAAAGGGGAGAGGAACTGCAGGGTCGTGCCACCATTCCAAGACTCCCCCAGATGTGTCAGTCCGTTCCACAGGAACCTGTTTTCCCTGCACTGCCTCGGCTTTCACGCCGAGGATCGACTCACACCACCGTGACACGTGGGACAGCCCTGTGGGAAAGCCTCGTGGGAAAGACTCGAGGGAAAGCCACAGATCCCTTGGTCCACGCAAGGGGAACCGTGACACTGCTGCTACAGCATGGGAGGAAATGGCACGCTCATGCCCCCACTCGAGACGAGGCCTGACTCCCTTGTGGAGACTCCAGAAGTACCCCAAAATCCATGTCAGCACTGGAGAGGAATCCTCAGCTTCCGGCCCCGACTCCACACAAGGAGAGCACCTGCTGAAACTCGGAAATATCCAGGAGCCTCTCCGTTCCAGGCGACATGAGGCCCATTTCTGCTGAGGCATCTCGAGACTAACCACACCTAACCTCTGGAACTTCCAAAGGGTCCTTCACACCCTTGCTGCAACTCAAGAAGTTCCCCGACATACCCTTTCCTCTTCACGTTCTGCCATAATGGTGGTGTCATCTGCATATCTAAGTTGATTGATATTTCTACCGGCAATCTTGATTCCAGTTCATGTATCTTCCATCCCAGCATGTTTCATGATGTACTCTGCATATAAGTTAAATAAACAGGGTGACAATATACAGCCTTGACATACTCCTTTTCCTTTTTGGAACCAGTCTGTTGTTCCATGTCCTGCTCTAACTGTTGCTTCCTGACCTTCATCCAGATTTCTCAAGAGGCAGGTTAGGTGGTCTGTATTCCCATCTCTTTCAGAATTGTGGCTAAAACAACAGTATAAGGACCTTTCCGATGTCAGGCCAAGGAATTGTGTTTCCAGTCATTGAGCCACACCTGATCACTGAGCACAAATTCATGAATCTGTTCCTCAAAGGGGAATGATATTCTTTTTTATACAAACTTAGTTACCTGATTTATTACCTTACCTAATTGTTCCATCTGCTGTGAAATCCCACCCCCTTACTTGTGGCAAATCTGCTAACACCTGCCTCACTGTGGGAGGGGGTCTCCCATAGAAAATTTCATAAGGACAACAACTGTGGGAACGTGCGGTTACCCGTAATATGAGTAAGTCTGCCGGAAGCAAGCCCATCCATGTACAGTCAGTCTCTATGATCCATTTTGAAAGTGTCTCTTCAAGAGTTTGGTTGTTTCTTTCCATCATTCCAGAACACTGGGGCCTATATGCTGTATGTAATTTCCACTGATATTTAGAGCTTCACATACCTGTTAATTAACTCGGCTACAAAGACAGGGCCATTGTCGGATTCTATACTGGTTGGAAACCCAAGTCTGGGAATTATTTCTCAAATCAGCGAGCTACTTCATTTTCTTTTTCAGATCAGGTAGGGAAGGCCTCTGCCCAACCGGAGAAGGTACCTACTATTCTAGTAAGTCATGATAACAGGTGACTGCCTTTGCTTCCCCGAAGGACACTCGCTTTCCCTGCATCCTGAGAACTCCACGTCTCAGCCAGTTGGAAAAGCGCTTCTTGGAGGTCATTATTCAGGGGCAATTTCCCCTGGAGCCCGGGGCCATAGGGAGCGGCTCCACACTCCCAGGGAAAGGCAGAGCCACAGCCACACATCTGTCCCATCCCCTTTGCTCTGTAGGAGAGCTCTAGTGAGCCTAGGTCTGTCAGGAAAATTCTTGGCTCCTATGGGGACACATTCTATGTGTGAAACTGCATCCAGGACCTAGGGGCCACAGGGCGCCTGTTTCTCTCGGGGCGGAGGGGTGGGGGGCCTGAAGCAGTGCGGCCCAGCAACAGCTTCCACATCCATCCAATTGCTCTTTTCTTACCTCTGATAGAACTAGCTTTGTTCCAGCCTTTGGCAATTTGGAGGCAAGCGGGCCCCACTTCCTCCCCAAGGAGGCATGGGACCTACTCTGAGTGGAAAGGCCCCTCACGGAGCTGAACCCAGGAAGGCACCCAGTCATGTCTGACACATTCCTGCATCCTGCTTCTTCATGAGCAATACCGCTATAAGCTAGGAATGTCTTTCCAAGGCTCAGAAAGGACAGGGGAGATGCATGGTGCTGCCTCTGGAATTTCGGTCCTCTGAGCAGACCTGGAGGTCTCCCCTTGAAGGAGCTAACCAGTTTCTTCCAAATACAGGCTTGCAAACACACACTGGGTGGCTGCCTCTTCTTCCCTGAAGGACGATCACTTTCCCCGCATCCTGTGAACTCTGCATCCCAGCCTGCTGGAAAAGCGCTTCTTGGAGGTCATTTTTCAGGGACAATTTTCCCTGGAGCCCGGGGCCGTAGGGAGGGCCCCATGCTCGCTGGGAAAGGCAGAGTCACATCCACAGTCTGTTCTACCCCTTTTGCCCTGTAGGAGAGCTCTAGTGAGCCTAGATCTGTCAGGAAAATTCTTGGCTCCTATGGGGACACACCCTGTGTGTTAACCTGCATATCGGACCTAGGGGCCACAGGGCGCCTGTTCCTCTCGGGGGGACCCTGAAGTGGTGCGGCCCAGCAACAGCCTGAACATCCATCCGATTGCTCTTTTCTTCCTTCTGATAGAGCTAGCTTTGCTTCTCGCTTTGGCATTTCGGAAGCCAGGGGGAGCCCCACCGCTGTTGTCCTGGGGTCTATTGGAGGTACCGGGTCTATTGGACACCAGCATGGCACCCGACCCCCTCAGACACACTCCCGCAGCCTCCTTCCCCATGGGCAGGACTGTTCTGACCTAGGAATGTGTTCCCAAGGCTCAGAAAATGCAGGAAACACACGGCCCTGACTCTGGAACTGAGGCCGTTGGAGCAGGCCTGGAGGTCTGACGTCTGAGACGCCAAACACTTGCTGCAAGATACAGGTGTGAAAACACACTCTCTGGGGCTGCCTTTCCTTCCTCCAAGGAAGAGAGCTTTTCCAGTCTCCTCCGTGCTGAGTCATACAAGGCTGAAAGGTCTGGCTTAGAGGGCATTTCTCAGCGGCAATGGCCCCTGAGGCCCTGCACCCAGGGAGGGATCCTACCCTCCCAGGGGAAGTCAAAGCAACCTCCAAACAGCTGTTCTATCATATTTCCTCTGCAGGAGGGAGCTAGTGAGCCCAGGTCTGTCTGGAACGTTCTTGGATCCTGCGGGGAAATCATCTGGAGCCCACCTGGATTACCAGTCGTAGGGCTAAAATTCGCATTTTCCTT
>NW_017190789.1:0-11107 GCF_001704415.2 Capra hircus | reverse complement strand
TCTGGAGGCCTCAGGAAAGGCCAGTCCCATGCGAGGTGTTCGGGGGCCTCTCGGGATTCCTCTCCCGTCTATGCCGGTGCCTAAGATCTTGTGTGGAGTCGGTGAAGGAACCTGAGCATTCCTATCCAGTGCTGACCTGGATTTTGGGTACTTCTGGAGTCTCCCCAGTGGAGTCAGTCCTCTTCTCGAGTGGGGGCATGCACGTGCGTTTTCCTCCCGAGCTGTAGCAGCAGTGTCACGCTTCCCTTCGCGTGGATCAAGGGATCAGGGGGCTTTCCCTCGAGGCTTTCCACGGCTTTCCCACGAGGCTTTCCCACAGGGGCTGTCCCACGTGCCACCGTGGGTGAGTCGATCCTCGGCTTGAAAGTCGAGGCAGTGCAGGGAAAACAGGTTTTTCCTGGAATGGACTGAGACATCTGGGGAACTCTGGGAATGTGGCACGACCCTGGATTTCCTCTCGCCTTTCCTGTGGAGAGCGCCTCCTCTTGAGATGCGACGGGAATGCCGGGAATTCTTCCCCGACCAAGCAGGGAAAGGTTCCCTCCTCTCGAGCTAGGAGGCGGAAACGGGGCTCCTCTGGATGTGGGCGGAATTCTCGTGCTTCCTCTCGAGTGGACACGGGGTATGTCGTGGATCTTCTTGAGTTGCAGCAAGGGTGTGAAGGATCTTGGAAGTTCCAGATGTAAGGTGTGATTAGCCTCGAGACGCCTCTGTGGAAATGGGCCCTATCTCGCTTGGAGGGGAGAACCTCCTGGATTTTCTCGATTGGGGTGTGCTCTTCGACTTACCGACAGGGACATCAGGGACCCGCTCTGGTGGCATCAGGAAAGGCCAGTCCCCATGCGAGTTTGCTCGGGGCCCTCTCGGGATTCCTCTCCCGTCGATGCTGAGGCCTAAGACCTTGTGTGGAGTCAGTGCCGGAACCTGAGGATTCTTCTCCAGTGCTGACATGGATCTTGGGGTACTTCTGGAGTCTCCCCAGGGGAGTCAGTCCTCGTCTCGAGTGGGTGTATTCACGTGCGCTTTCCTCCCGAGCTGTAGCAGCAGTGTCGCGCTTCCATTCGCGTGGATCAAGTTATCTGTGGATTTCCCTCGAGGCTTACCACGAGGATTTCCCACGAGGCTTTCCCACGAGGCTTTCCCACGAGGCTTTCCCACGAGGCTTTCCCACAGGGCTGTCCAACGTGCCATCGCGGTGTGAGTCGATCCTCGGCTTGAAAGTCTTGGCAGTGCAGGGAAAACAGGTTTCCCTGGAATGGACTGAGACATCTGGGGGACTCTGGAATGGGACCTGATCCTGGAGTTCCTCTCGCCTTTCCTGTGGAGAGCGCCTCCTCTTGAGATGAGACGGGAACGCTAGGAATTCTTTCCCGACCACGCAGGGAAAGGATCCCTCCTCTCGAGCTAGCAGGCGGAAACGGGGACACTCTGGATATGGGCGGGACGCTCGGGTTCCTCTTGAGTGGAGACGGGTATGTCGGGGAACTTCTTGAGTTGCAGCAAGGGTGTGAAGGACCTTTGGAAGTTCCAGAGTTTAACTGTGATTACCACCTAGTTGCCTCAGCGGAAATGGGCCTCATCTCGCCTGGAGGGGAGAACCTCCTGGATTTTCTCGAGTTGCGGCATGTGCTCTCGACTTATGACGGGGACCTCAGGGACCCACTCTGGAGGCCTCAGGAAAGGCCAGTCCCCATGCGAGTTCCTCGGGGGCCTCTCGGGATTCCTCTCCCGTCGAAGCCTGGGCCTAAGACCTTGTGTGGAGTCGGTGCCGGAACCTGAGGATTCCTCTCCAGTGCTGACATGGATCTTGGGGTATTTCTGGAGTCTGCCCAGGGGAGTCAGCCTCGTCTCGAGAGGGGCATGCACGTGCGCTTTCCTCCCGAGCTGTAGCAGCACTGTCACGCTTCCCTTGGCATGGATCAAGGGATCTGTGGCTTTCCTCGAGGCTTTCCCTCGAGGCTTTCCCACGAGGCTCTCCCAGGAGGCTTTCCCGCACGGCTGTCCCACGTGCCACCGTGGTGTGAGTCGATCCTCGGGTTGAAAATCGAGGCAGTGCAGGGAAAACAGGTTTCCCTGGAATGGACTGAAACATCTGAGGGACTCTGGGAATGGTGGCACGACCCTTGATTCCATCTCGCCTTTCATGTGGAGAGCGCCTCCTCTTGAGATGCCACGGGAACGCCAGGAATTCTTTCCCGACCCTGCAGGGAAAGGATCCCTCCTCTCGAGCTAGGAGGCGGTAACGGGGCTCCTCTGGATGTGGGCGGAGGCTCGTGCTTTCTCTAGAGTGGAGACGGGTATGACGGGAACTTCTTGAGTTGCAGGAAGGGTGTGAAGGACCCTTTGGAAGTTCCAGAGGTTAGGTGTGATTAGCCTTGAGACACCTCAGAGGAAATGGGCCTCATCTCGCCTGGAAGGGAGAACCTCCTGGATTTTCTCAAGTTGTGGCAGGTGCTCTGGATTTAGGACGGGGAACACAGGGACCTGCTCTGGTGGCCTCAGGAAAGGCCAGTCCCCATGCGAGTTGCTCGGGGGCCTCTCGGGATTCCTCTCCCTTCGATACCGGGGCCTAAGACCTTGTGTGGAGTCGGTGCCGGAACCTGAGGATTCCTCTCCAGTGCTGACATGGATCTTGGGGTACTTCTGGAGTCTCCCGCGGGGAGTCCGTCCTCGTCTTGAGTGGGGCATGCACGTGCGCTTTCCTCCCGAGCTTAGCAGCAGTATCATGGTTCATTTCGCGTGGATCAAGGATCTGTGGCTTTCCCTATAGGCTTTCCCACGAGGCTTTCCCACGAATCTTTCCCACAGGGCTCTCCCACGTGCCACCGTGGTATGAGTTGATCTTCGGATTGAAAGTCGAGGCAGTGCAGGGAAAACAGGTTTCCTGGAATGGACTGAGACATCTGGGGGACTCTGGGAATGGTCGCACGACCCTGGAGTTCCTCTCGCCTTTCCTGTGGAGGCGCGCCTCCTCTTGAGATGCGACGGGAACGCTGGGAATTCTTTCCCCACCACGCAGGGAAAGGATCCCTCCTCTCGAGCTAGGAGGCGGAAACGGGGCTCCTCTGGATGTGGGCGGAACTCTCGTGCTTCCTCTCGAGTGGAGACGGGTTTGTCGGGGAACTTCTTGAGTTGCAGCAAGGGTGTGAAGGACCCTTTGGAAGTTCCAGAGGTTAGGTGTGATTAGCCTCGAGACGCCTCAGCGGAAATGGCCTCATCTCGCCTGGAGGGGAGTATCTTCTGGAGTTTCTCGAGTTGCGGCAGGTGCTCTCGACTTACGACGGGGACCTCAGGGACCCACTCTGGTGGCCTCAGGAAAGGCCAGTCCCGATGCGAGTTGCTCGGTGGCCTCTTCGGATTCCTCTCCCTTCGATTCCGGGGCCTAAGACCATGTGTTTAGTCGGTGCCGGAACCTGAGGATTCCTCTCCAGTGCTGACATGAATTTTGGGGTACTTCTGGAGTTTCCCGCGGGGAGTCCGCCCAAGTCTCGAGTGGGGCATGCACGTGCGCTTTCATCCCGAGCTGTAGTAGCAGTGTCACTCTTCATTTAGCGTGGATCAAGGGATCTGTGTCTTTCCCTCGAGGATTTCCCACGAGGCTTTCCCAGGAATCTTTCCCACAGGGCTGTCCCACGTTCCACCGTGGTGTGAGTCGATTCTAGGGTTGAAAGTCCAGGCAGTGCAGGGAAAACAGGTTTCCCCGGAATGGACTGAAACATCTGGGGGACTCTGGGAATGGTGGCACGACCCTGGAGTTCCTCTCAGCCTTTCCTGTGGAGAGCGCCTGCTCTTGAGATGCGAAAGGAACGCCGGGAATTCTTTCCCGACCACACAGGGAAAGGATCCCTCCTCTCGAGCTAGGAAGCGGAACCGGGGCTCCTCTGGATGTGGGCGGAACTCTCGTGCTTCCTCTCGAGTGTAGAGTAGGATGTCGGGGAACTTCTTGAGTTGCAGCAAGGGTGTGAAGGACCCTTTGGAAGTTCCAGAGGTTAGGTGTGATTAGCCTGTAGACGCCTCAGTGGAAATGGGCCTCATCTCGCCAGGGGGGAGAACCTCCTGGATATTCTCGAGTTGCGGCAGGTGCTCTCGACTTACGAAGGGGACCTCAGGGACCCGCTCTGGTGGCCTTAGGAAAGGCCAGTCCCCATGCGAGTTGCTCGGGACCTCTCGGGATTCCTCTCCCTTCGATGCCGGGGATTAAGGCCTTGTGTGGAGTTGCTGCCGGAACCTGAGGATTCCTCACCAGTGCTGACATGAATCTTGGGGTACTTCTGGAGTCTCCACAGGGGAGTCAGTCCTCGTCTCGAGTGAGGGCATGCACGTTCGCTTTCCTCCCGAGCTGTAGCAGCAATGTCATGCTTCCCTTCGCTTGGATCAAGGCATCTTTGGCTTTCCCCTCGAGGCTTTCCCAAGAGGCTTTCCCACAGGGCTGTCCCAGGTGCCACCATGGTGTGTCTCGATCCTCGGGTTTGAAAGTCGAGGCAGTGCAGGGAAAACAGGTTTCCCTGGAATGGACTGAGACATCTGGGGGACTCTGGGAATGGTGGCACGAACCTGGAGTTCCTCTCGCCTTTCCTGGTGAGAGCGCCTCCTCTTGAGATGCGACGGGAACGCCGGGAATTCTTTCCCGACCACGCAGGGAAAGGATCCATCCTCTCGAGCAAGGAGGCGGAAACGGGGCTCCTCTGGATGTGGGCGGAACTCTCGTGCTTCCTCTCGAGTGGAGACGGTTATGTCGGGTAACTTTTCGAGTTGCAACCAGGGGTGGGAACGACCATTTGGAAGTTTCAGAGGTTAGGTGTGATTAGCCTCGAGACGCCTCATCGGAAATGGGCCTCAACTCCCTGGAGGGGAGAACCTCCTGGATATTCTCGAGTTCGGCAGGTGCTCTCGACTTACGACGGGGACCTCAGGGACCCGCTCTGGTGGCCTCAGGAAAGGCCAGTCCCCATGCGAGTTGCTCGGGGGCTTCTCGGAATTCCTCTCCCGTCGATGCCGGGGCCTAAGATCTTGTGTGGAGTGGGTGCCGGAACCTGAGGATCCTCTCCAGTGCTGACATGGATCTTGGGGTACTTTTGGAGTCTTCCCAGGGGAGTCAGTCCTCGTCTCGAGTGGGAGCATGCACGTGCGCTTTCCTCCCGAGCTGTAGCAGCAGTGTCACGCTTCCCTTCGCTTGGATGAAGGGATCTGTGGCTTTCCCTCGAGGCTCTCCCACGAGGCTTTCCCAGGATGCTTTACCCACAGGGCTGTCCCACGTGCCACCGTTGTGTGAGTCGATTCTCGGGTTGAAAGTCCAGGCAGTGCAGGGAAAACAGGTTTCCCTGGAATGGACTGAAACATCTGGGGGACTCTGGGAATGGTGGCAAGACACTGGAGTTCCTCTCGCCTTTCCTGTGGAGAGCGCCTGCTCTTGAGATGCGAAAGGAACGCCGGGAATTCTTTCCCGACCACACAGGGAAAGGATCCCTCCTCTCGAGCTAGGAAGCGGAACCGGGGCTCCTCTGGATGTGGGCGGAACTCTCGTGCTTCCTCTCGAGTGTAGAGTAGGATGTCGGGGAACTTCTTGAGTTGCAGCAAGGGTGTGAAGGACCCTTTGGAAGTTCCAGAGGTTAGGTGTGATTAGCCTTGAGACGCCTCTGCCGAAATGGGCCTCATCTCGCCTGGAGGGGAGAACCTCCTGGATTTTCTCGAGTTGCGGCACTTGCTCTCGACTTACAACGGGGACCTCAAGGACTCGCTCTGGTGGCCACAGGAAAGGCCAGTCCCCATGCGAGTTGCTCGGGGGCCTCTCGGGATTCCTCTCCCGTCGATGTCGGGGCCTAAGATCTTGTGTGGAGTCGGTGCCGGAAACTGAGGATTCCTCTCCAGTGCTGACATTGATCTTGGGGTACTTCTGGAGTCTCCCCAGGGGAGTCAGTCCTCGTCTCGAGTGGAGGCATGCACGCCCGCTTTCCTCCAAAGATGTAGTAGCAGTGTGGCGCTTCCCTTCACGTGGATCAAGGGATCTGTGGCTTTTCCTCGAGGCTTTCCGACGAGGCTTTCCCACGAGGCTTTCCCACAGGGCTGTCCCACGTGCCACCGTGGTGTGAGTCGATCCTCGGCTGGAAAGTCGAGGCAGTGCAGGGAAAACAGGTTTCCCTGGAATGGACTGAGACATCTGGGGGACTCTGGGAATGGTGGCACGACCCTGGAGTTCCTCTCGCCTTTCCTGTGGAGAACCCCTCCTCTTGAGATGCGTCAGGAACGCCGGGAATTCTTTCCCGACCACGCAGGGAATGGATCTCTCCTCTCGATCTAGGAGGCGGAAACGGGGCTCCTCTGGATGTGGGCGGAACTCTCGTGCTTCCTCTCTAGTGGAGACTGGTATGTCGGGGAACTTCTTGAGTTGCAGCAAGGGTGTGAAGGACCCTTTGGATATTCCAGAGTTTAGGTGTGATTAGCCTCGAGACGCCTCAGCAGAAATGGGCCTCATCTCGCCTGGAGGGGAAAACCTCCTTGATTTTCTCGAGTTGCGGCAGGTGCTCTCGACTTACGATGGGGACCTCAGGGACACGCTCTGGTGGCCTCAGGAAAGGCCAGTCCCCATGCGAGATGCTCGGGGGCCTCTCGGGATTCCTCTCCCGTCGATGCTGGGGCCTAAGACCTTGTGTGGAGTCAGTGCCGGAACGTGAGGATTCCTCTCCAGTGCCGACATGGATCTTGGGGTACTTCTGGAGTCTCCATAGGGGAGTCAGTCCTCGTCTCGAGTGGGGTCATGCACGTGTGCTTTCCTCCAGAGCTGTAGCAGCAGTGTCACGCTTCCCTTCGCGTGGATCAAGGGATCAGGCGCTTTCCCTCGAGGCTTTCCAACGAGGCTTTCCCACGAGGCTTTCCCACACGGCTGTCCCACGTGCCACCGTGGTATGAGTCGATCCTCGGCTTGAAAGTCGAGGCAGTGCAGGGAAAACAGGTTTCCCTGGAATGGACTGAGACATCTGGGGGTCTCTGTGAATGGTGGCACGACCCTCGAGTTCCTCTGGCCTTTCCTGTGAAGAGCGCCTCCTCTTGAGATTCGACGGGAACGCCGGGAATTCTTTCCCGACCACGCAGGGAAAGGATCCCTCCTCTCGAGCTAGGAGGCAGAAACGGGGCTCCTCTGGATGTGGGATGGACCTTCGTGCTTCCTCTCGAGTGGAGACGGGTATATTGGGGAACTTCTTGAGTTGCAGCAAGGGTGTGAAGGACCCTTTGGAATTTCCAGAGGTTAGGTGTGATTAGCCTCGAGACGCCTAGGCTGAAATGGGCCTCATCTCACCTGGAGGGCAGAACCTCCAGAATTTTCTTGAGTTGGGTCAGGTGCTCTCGACTTATGACGGGGACCTGAGTGACCTGCTCTGGTGGCCACAGGAAAGGCCAGTCCCCATGCGAGTTGCTCGGGGGCCTCTCGGGATTCCTCTCCCGTCGATGCCGGGACCTAAGACCTTGTGTGGAGTCGGTGCCGGAACCTGAGGATTCCTCTCCAGTGCTGACATGGATCTTGGGGTACTTCTGGAGTCTCCCCAGGGGAGTCAGTCCTCGTCTCAAGTGGGGGCATGCACGTGCACTTTCCTCCCGAGCTGTAGTAGAATTGTCACGCTTCCCTTCGCGTGGATCAAGGAATCTGTGCCTTTCCCTCGAGGCTTTCCCACGAGTCTTTCCCACGAGGCTTTCCCACAGGGCTGTTCCACGTGCCACCTTGGTGTGAGTCGATGCTCGGCTTGAAATTCGAGGCAGTGCAGGGAAAACAGATTTCCCTGGAATGGACTGAGACATCTGGGGGACTCTGGGAATGGTGGCACGACCCTGGAGTTCCTCTCGCCTTTCCTGGGGAGAGCACATCCTCTTGAGATGCGACGGGAACGGCGGGAATTCTTTCCCGAGCACGCAGGGAAAGGATACCTCCTATCGAGCTAGGAGACGGAAACGGGGCTCCTCTGGATGTGGGCGGGACTCTTGTACTTCCTTTCGAGTGGAGACGGGTATGACGGGGAACTTCTTGAGTTGCAGCAAGGGTGTGAAGGACCCTTTGTAAGTTCCAGAGTTTAGGTGTGATTAACCTCGAGACGCCTCAGCGGAAATGGGCCTCATCTCGCCTGCAGGGGAGAACCTCCTGGATTTTCTCGAGTTGCGGCAGGTGCTCTCAACTTACGACGGGGACCTCAAGGACCCGCTCTGGTGGCCTCAGGAAATGCCAGTCCCCATGCGAGTTGCTCGGGACCTCTCGGGATTCCTCTCCCGTCGATGCCGGGGCCTAAGATATTGTGTGGAGTGGGTGCCGGAACCTGAGGATACCTCTCCAGTGCTTACGTGGATCTTGGGGTTCTTCTGGAGTCTCCCCAGGGGAGTCAGTCCTCGTCTCGAGTGGGGGCATGCACCTGCGCTTTCCTCTCGAGCTGTAGCAGCAGTGTCGCGCTTCCCTTCGCGTGGATCAAGGGATCTGTGGCTTTCCCTCGAGGCTTTCCCACAAGGCTTTCCCACGAGGCTTTCCCACAGGGCTGTCCCACGAGTCACCGTGGTGTGAGTCGATCCTCGGCTTGAAAGTCGAGGCAGTGCTGGGAAAACAGGTTTCCCTGGAATGGACTGAGACATCTGGGAGACTCTGGGAATGTGGCACGATCCTGGAGTTCCTCTCGCCTTTCCTGTGGAGAGCGCCTCCTCTTGAGATGCGACGGGAACGCCGGGAATTCTTTCCCGACACGCAGGGAAAGAATCCCTCCTCTCAGGCTAGGAGGTGGAAACGGGGCTCCTCTGGATGTGGGCAGGACTCTCGTGCTTCCTCTCGAGTGGAGACGGGTATGTCAGGGAACTTCTTGAGTTGCCAGCAAGGGAGTGAAGGACCCTTTGGAAGTTCCAAAGGTTAGGTGTGACTAGCCTAGAGACGCCTCAGCGGAAATGGGCCTCATCTCGCCTGGAGGGGAGAACCTCCTGGATTTTCTCGAGTTGCGGCAGGTGCTCTCGACGTACGACGGGGGACCTCAGGGACCCGCTCTGGTGGCCTCATGAAAGGCCAGTCCCCATGCGAGTTGCTCGGGGACCTCTCGGATTCCTCTCCCGTTGATGCCGGGTCCTAAGATATTGTGTGGAGTGGATGCCGGAACCTGAGGATTCCTCTCCAGTGCTTACGTGGATCTTGGGTACTTCTGGAGTCTCCCCAGGGGAGTCAGTCCTCGTCTCGAGTGGGGGCTTGCACTTGCGCTTTCCTCCCGAGCTGTTGCAGCAGTGTCACGCTTCCCTTCGCGTGGATCAAGGGATCAGGGGCTTTCCCTCCCCCCACGAGGCTTTCCCACGAAGTTTTCCCACATGGCTGTCCCACGTGCCACCGTGGTGTGAGTCGATCCTCGGCTTGAAAGTCGAGGAAGTGCAGGGAAAACAGCTTTCCCTGGAATGGACTGAGACATCTGGGGTACTCTGGAATGTGGCACGAACCTGGAGTTCCTCTCGCCTTTCCTGTGGAGAGCGCCTCCTCTTGAGATGCGACGGGAACACGGGGAATTCTTTCCCGACCACGCAGGAAAGGATCCCTCCTCTCAAGCTAGGAGGCGGAAACGGGCTCCTCTGGATGTAGGCGTACTCTCGTGCTTTCTCTCGAGTGGAGACGGGAATGTCGCAGAACTTCTTGAGTTGCAGCCAGGGTGTGAAGGAACCTTTTGAAGTTCCAGAGGTTAGGTGTGATTAGCCTCGAGACGCCTCAGCGGAAATGGGCCTCATCTCGCCTGGAGGGGAGAACCTCCTGGATTTTCTCGAGTTGCGGCAGGTGCTCTCGACTTACGACGGGGACCTCAGGGACCCGCTCTGGTGGCCTCAGGAAAGGCCAGTCCCCATGCGAGTTGCTCTGGTGCCTCTCAGGATTCCTTTCCATCGATGCCGGGGCCTAAGACCTTGTGGGGAGTCGGTGCCGGAACCTGAGAATTCCTCTCCAGTGCTGACATGGATCTTGGGGTACTTCTGGAGTCTCCACAGGGGAGTCAGTCCTTCTCCCGAGTAAGGGCATGCACGGGAACTTTCCTCCCGAGCTGTAGCAGCAGTGTCACGCTCCCCTTCGCGTGGATCAAGGGATCTGTGGCTTTCCCTCGAGGCTTTCCCAGGAGACTTTCCCAAGAGGCTTTCCCACAGGGCTGTCCCACGTGCCCACCGTCGTGTGAGTCGATCCTCGGCTTGAAATTCGAGGCAGTGCAGGGAAAACAGGTTTCCCTGGAATGGCCTGAGACATTTGGGGGACTCTGGGAATGGTGGAATGACCCTGGAGTTCCTCACGCCATTCCAGTGTAAAGCGTCGCCTCTTGAGAAGCGACGGGAACGCCGAGAATTCTTTCCCGACCACGCAGGGAAAGGATCCCTCCTCTCGAGCTATGAGGCGGAAACGGGGCTCCTCTGGATGTGGGCGGGACTCTCGTGCTTCCTCTCGAGTGGAGACGGGTATGTCAGGGAACTTCTTGAGTTGCAGAAAGGATGTGAAGGACGTTTTGGAAGTTCCAGAGTTTTAGGTGTGATTAGCCTGGGGACGCCTCAGAGGAAATGGGCCTCATCTCGCCTGGAGGGGAGAACCTCCTGGATTTTCTCGAGTTGCTGCAGGTGCTCTCGACTTAGGACGGGTCCTCAGGCACCCGCTCTGTTGGCCTCAGGAAAGGCCAGTCCCCATGCGAGTTGCTCGGGGAGACTCACGGGATTCCTCTCCCGTCGATGCTGGGGCCTAAGACCTTTGTGGAGTCGTGCCGTAAAGTGAGGGTTCCTCTCCAGTGCTGACATGGATCTTGGGGTACTTCTGGAGTCTCCCCAGGGGAGTCAGTCCTCGTCTCGAGTGGGGGCATGCACGTGTGCTTTCCTCCCAAGCTGAAGCAGCAGTGTCACGCTCCCTTCACGTGGATCAAAGCATCTGTGGTTTTACCTCGAGGCTTTCCCATGAGGCTTTCCCACGAGCTTTCCCACCAGGCTTTCACACAGGGCTGTCCCACGTGCCACCGTGGTGTGAGTCGATCCTCGGCTTGAAAGTCGAGGCAGTTTAGGGAAACAGGTTTCCCTGAAATGGACTGAGACATCTGGGGACTCTGGAATGGTGGCACTACCCTGGAGTTCCTCTCGCCTTTCCTGT
>NW_017190788.1:0-11107 GCF_001704415.2 Capra hircus | reverse complement strand
TTTAAAAGTTTCTTAACACATTATTGACCGGGCGATTTTTGCAGAAACTAATGCCTCTGGCGTTAATATGTCTCTGGTAAATAATGTGCCAAGTTCTAAACTCAGGCTCTATATTGTCAACTTTTAACTTCTACAAATATCCATTAATCCATTATTGTTCAATAATACCCATTAATGGGTTGAGAGAAGGTAAAATTCCTATAGTTTCTTTCTCTTTAAACTCTGTCCCCCTTGGGGAGATGTTTCTAAATAAACCATGGTTTACTTAAAAACACAATAAGCAGCTCCCAGAAGTCAGTTTGAAGAAGCAGAAGCTAAAAAGCCACTCAATCAATAGGCTACCACAAGTCAATAAAATATGTGCATGCAAACGAAATTTACCTGCCTAGGGTCACTAAGCTTAACAAGGACATGAGACAAAACTTGGAAGAAAAAAACCAAAAGATACAGCCTATAAAGTGATGCATTAGCAGAAGAACCCTCACTTATCCTGTAACAGGATTTTCAGTTTCCAAATAACATCATTTCATTGACCCCTTGCCACAACCATGCGAAATGTTACTTCCAATTTCCAGATGAGGAGTTTTTCTGTTTCTTTAAAGTGACTATCCAATAATAATTAGAAGAGTAAGGAGAATTCACATGCATACAGAGCTTTGCAATGGATAAAGTGCTTTTACTTTTGTTATTGAAACTCCCCAGCATCACTCTGAAGTAGGTAGTGAAAGGCACCTATATCAGTTCTGTCCTATGAAAGATACCCTGAACTTTTATTTCTTTAAGTGACTAATATTTTTATTTCTAAGGCATTATCAAGACAGTTGAAAATTTCCTTCTCAAGTAAGATGGTCAATGTTTGATATTTTTGAGATTTTGCAGCATCTTGGGACTACAGTATTTGTCAGAAGAATGCATCTCCAGTGTTATTCTGCTGCTGCTGCTGCTAAGTCGCTTCAGTCATGTCTGACTCTGTGCGACCCTGTAGACGGCAGCCCACCAGGCTCCTCCGTCCTTGGGATTCTCCAGGCAACAATGCTGGAGTGGGTTGCCATTTCCTTCTCCAATGGGAGGCAATAAAAAACAGGATTACGTATGGGAATTGTTTTTGGTGGCCATGTTTATAGGCACACAGATAGTTCATAAAATGAGGCACACCTGTAATCCTCTTGGTTCAAGTTGCCACATTCCTGTGGCAATATGCGTGGCGCTGCAAATAGGAAGAAGTTAGGAAGGGCCATTGGATCCTTGTACATACTGAAATGCTTCTTAAATCAGAATATATTGCACGCAGTTCTATCTGACATTAAAATGCAAATAGCACTGATATCTCTACTTTTAAACTCTCAAGGCTGGGTGTTTCATAGTGGGAGTGAGTGTGGTGCTGAGTTCAATCACCACAGACATCAACTGACTTCATTCAAATCCAAGAGCGCAGGATTTATCGTGCGTGTGCGCTCAGTTGCTTCAGTCCTGTCCAACTCTGCGACCCTATGGACTGTAGCCCGCCAGGCTCCCCTGTCCATGGGATTCTCCAGGCAAGAATACTGGAGTGTGTTGCCATGCCCTCCTCCAGGGGATCTTCTCCACACAGGGATCAAACCTCAGTCTCCTGCGTCTCCTGCATTGCAGGCAGATTCTTTACCCACTGAGCCACCTGGGAAGCCCCCAGGATTTATTGAGGTATAGTTAATTCAGGTCTTGAGTACAGCATTCACACAAAACATCTTTGCCTAACCTGTGGCAGCCCTTGAAGAGAAAGCAGTTTATTTTTGTGTCTTCTTTAATAAGCCAACCCCTCAATTCATTATTCCCAGAAACCCCTGGACTCTAGCACCAGTGATCTTTCTCCCTGATGGTCTACAACTTGGCATGTACAAAATAATTGCCAACAGTGATGGTAAGGATTTCCTTTGCTCCATATTTATAAAAGTATATTTTATAAAATATCTCAACAGGGTCTGTAAAGCAGTCCAATTGCCTATATATAATTAATCTTGCTTAGTTGGGAAAGGGCAAGCACAACTGCTTCTATGAACCTTTCTTGTGCTCCTCCAAAATCCTCCAAAGTTTCTACTATCTGTTAGGCTTGTTTTTCTGTGGCTCAGTGGTTTTTTGGCTGGATGAGGCTTTGGAAGATTCTCTTATCCTGTCCTAGCAAAAGGAGCCCCTATTACATAGCCAGAGTGAATTCCACCCCCACCTAATCAAAAAGTAAGCAAGTATCATGACATACACCACTACTTGTTATTAGCTGGCTGTTCTTCTGTTTTACAAAGAAATAGAGGAAAACAACAGAATAGGAAAGACTGGAGATCTCTTCAAGAAAACTAGAGATACCAAGGGAACATTTCATGCCAAAGATGGGCTCGATAAAGGAAAGAAATGATATGGACCTAAAAAAAGCAGAAGATATTAAGAAGAGGTGGCAAGAATACACAGAAGAACTGTACGAAAAAGATCTTCATGACCAAGATAATCACGATGGTGTGATCACTCACCTAGAGCCAGACATCCTGGAATGTGAAGTCAAGTGGGCCTTGGAAAGCATCACAACGAACAAAGCTAGTGGAGGTGATGGAATTCCAGTTGAGCTATTTCAAATCCTGAAAGATGATGCTGTGAAAGTGCTGCACTCAATATGCCAGCACATTTGGAAAACTCAGCAGTGTCCATAGGACTGGAAAAGGTCAGTTTTCATTCCAATCCCAAAGAAAGGCAATGCCAAAGAATGCTCAAACTACCGCACAATTGCACCCATCTCACATGCTAGTAAAGTAATGCTCAAAATTCTGCAAGCCAGACTTTAGCAATACGTGAACTGTGAACTTCCTGATGTTCAAGCTGGTTTTAGAAAAGGCAGAGGAAGCAGAGATCAAATCGCCAACATCTGCTGGATCATGGAAAAAGCAAGAGAGTTTCAGAAATACATCTATTTCTGCTTTATTGACTATGCCAAAGCCTTTGACTATGTAGGTCACAATAAACTGTAGAAAGTTCTGAAAGAGATGGGAAGACCACCTGACCTGCCTCTTGAGAAATCTGTATGCAGGTCAGGAAGCAACAGTTAGAACTGGACATGGAACAACAGACTGGTTCCAAATAGGAAAAGGAGTACGTCAAGGCTGTATATTGTCACCCTGCTTATTTAACTTATATGCAGAGTACATCATGAGAAACACTGGGCTGGATGAAGCACAAGCTGGAATCAAGATTGCTGGGATTTGCATTTCTCTAATAATGAGGTACCACTTCACACCAGTCAGAATGGCTGCGATCCCAAAAATCTGCAAGCAATAAATGCTGGAGAGGGTGTGGAGAAAAGGGAACCCTCCTACACTGTTGGTGGGAATGCAAACTAGTACAGCCACTATGGAGAACAGTGTGGAGATTCCTTAAAAAATTGCAAATAGAACTACCTTATGACCCAGCAATCCCACTGCTGGGCATACACACCGAGGAAACCAGAATTGAAAGAGACACATGTACTCCAATGTTCATCGCAGCACTGTTTACAATAGCCAGGACATGGAAACAACCTAGATGTCCATCAGCAGATGAATGGATAAGAAAGCTGTGCTACATATACACAATGGAGTATTACTCAGCCATTAAAAAGAATTCATTTGAATCAGTTCTGATGAGATGGGTGAAACTGGAGCCAATTATACAGAGTGAAGTAAGCCAGAAAGAAAAACACCAATACAGTATACTAACACATATATATGGAATTTAGGAAGATGGCAATGACGACCCTGTATGCAAGACAGGAAAAAGACACAGATGTGTATACCAGACTTTTGGACTCAGAGGGAGAGGGAGAGGGTGGGATGATTTGGGAGAATGGGAATTATAACATGTATACTGTCATGTAAGAATTGAATCGCCAGTCCATGTCTGACATAGGGTGCAGCTTGCTTGGGGCTGGTGCATGGGGATGACCCAGAGAGATGTTGTGGGGAGGGAGGTGGGAGGGGGGTTCATGTTTGGGAACGCATGTAAGAATTAAAGATTTTAAAATTTAAAAAAATAAAAAATTAAAAAAAAAAAGATTGCTGGGAGAAATATCAATAACCTCAGATATGCAGATGACACCACCCTTATGGCAGAAAGTGAAGAGGAACTAAAAAGCCTCTTGATGAAAGTGAAAGAGGAGAGTGAAAAAGTTGGCTTAAAGCTCAACATTCAGAAAAGGAAGATCATGGCATCTGGTCCCATCACTTCATGGGAACTAGATGGGGAAACAGTGGAAACAGTGTCAGACTTTATTTTTTGGGCTCCAAAATCACTGCAGATGGTGACTGCAGCCATGAAATTAAAAGACACTTACTCCTTGGAAGAAAAGTTATGACCAACTTAGATAGCATGTTGAAAAGCAGAGACATTACTTTGCCAACAAAGGTCCATCTAGTCAAGGCTATGGTTTTTCCAGTGGTCATGTATGGATGTGAGAGTTGGACTGTGAAGAAAGCTGAGTGCTGAAGAATTGATGCTTTTGAACTGCGGTGTTGGAGAAGACTCTTGAGAGTCCCTTGGACTGCAAGGAGATCCAACTAGTCCATTCTAAAGGAGATCAACCCTGGGATTTCTTTGGAAGGAATGATGCTAAAGCTGAAGCTCCAGTACTTTGGCCACCTCATGGGAAGAGTTGACTCATTGGAAAAGACTCTGATGCTGGGAGGGATTGGGGGCAGGAGGAGAAGGGGATGACAGAGGATGAGATGGCTGGATGGCATCACGGACTCGATGGACCTGAGTCTGAGTGAACTCCGGGAGTTGGTGATGGACAGGGAGGCCTGGCGTGCTGTGACTCATGGGGTCACAAAGAGTTGAACACGACTGAGCGACTGAACTGAACTGAACTTTTGTTTTATTTCCTCATGATGCTCTTGGGATGGAGGCTGGACCAAGTTGGGATGAGTGGGTTACCACTCCTCCAGTGAAAACCAGACTTCCACTATGAGCACAGCTAAGGAAGCCAGTTTTATATCTATGGCTCCTTCAGTTCAAAACCTGTAACATCTATTCTCTTTGCTTTGGGGGTGGGGGTGATGGAAAGAAAGCCATTTCATAACCCAGGCCCGCCAAAGTTGATTCAGAGCAATAATGTTTGATTTGGTTAAAATGCAACTCTGGGAGTTTTTAGACTTTAAGAAAGGCCAGGCCCGCTGCGTCTCTGAAAGCTTTATATTCCCCAGGTTCCTTGCTGATGTTGCTGGAGTCAGACAGACTGGCTCCAGCACTGACTAGCTGTGTAACCTTGGGCAAATCACTTAACCTCTTTGAGCCTCAATTTCCTTGTCTATCAGATGAGAATACCTTGCAGAGCATGTGCCTGACAGCCACCATCTAAGTGTGAGTCCCTTGTGGTGTATGGGGGCAAGCAGTCCATTCATCCCACTGCTGGGAGCTCCTGTCTTTGGCCCTACTAGTAGGCCTGGCTGGCTAAAGGCTGAAGCAGAAGAATGAGGAATAGGGACCAACTGTCTCAGTTTTCCCTGGACTTTCAGTGCTAAAACCAGAAGAGTCATAGGCAAACTGAGACCTGTTGGTCACCCTAGCATTCAGGAGCCAGATCTCTCTACTGCTCAAGTCTACAAGGACTATTGCTGCAAATCCCTCCTGCTGCTTCCTGTGCTAAGGAAGAACTGCAGAGGCTCAACCACATCCCTATTCTCTATTAGTGAAATAAAAGACAGTTGACACAATAACATTTGTTATTGATAGAAAAAAAAAAAGAAAATGATGCTACATTTTTCTCTGAATATGCAAAAATTTTAACCAGTTCTTCCATATCATTTCAAAGATGTTTTATATACATGCACAAACATGTGTTGTGCTCTGCTGTGCTCAGTTGCCCAGTCATGTTCGACTCTTTGCAACCCCATAAACTGGAGCCCGCCAGGTTCCTCTGTCCATGGGATTCTCCAGGCAAGAATACTGGAGTGGGTTGCCATTTCCTTCTCCAAGGAATATTCCTGATCCAAGAATCTAACCCATATCTCTTGCATTGCAGGCAGATTCTTTACCATTTGAATCCCAGTTTCAGCCTTGGGAGATAGGAAATCCAAGGGGACGACAGGAGGATGAGATGGTTGTATGGCATTTTAAATCTTGGATTTTAAATCTTGGAAGCAGGAAATCCAGTTAAAGGAGCAGTATAAGTAAAAGCTTAGTGGAAACAGCAGCTGCTGCCTAGAAAAGGAAGCTCTGTGGTCACACAAAATCCCTAAAGGAAAGATATTAGGGAATTTTGGACACTGGCCTTCAACCTAACCAAGCTCACAGAGGCCAGGACACATATTATCATATCTAGTGCCACTGAATTACAAGGAATGACAAAGCATAGCTACTTCCAACTACTTTCTTCCCCATATTTTCACCTGACTATCTGTAGTCAGAAATGGATAGGCTCTTATAACATCCTGTGTATGTTTCTTCTCTCAGGGATACTGCCCCTACTGCTTCTATTTGGTGCCACCACCATGTCACACACCTTCTCTGTCCTAACCACCTTCTGTGAGACATGTGGCTCCTGTTCTGACTCTGGGGACATCCTCATAGAAGCAGCCAGGGCAGCATCTTCTCTAAGCTTCTCTTCAATTATCTCTCTCCAGAGGAAGACAGTTGTTTCTGGCTGACAAATATCTGCTATCTGCCTTTGTTTTATATGCATTATCTAATTTCTTGCCTACAGAAATTGTCCTGTTGGGGAGGTGGAGAAGTTGAGCATTAGGGAGGTTAAGTAATTAGTTCCAAGTCACAGTGAGTGGCAGAGCTGGGGTTTAAAGCCAGCTCCATTGGACTCTACTGCCTCTCCCCCCACAAAATCCTAAGCATCAACAGAATGATGGTCATCATGATCTGGCATGGGTGTCAGATCCAATCTGGGGATCACTTCAGTCCACTTATTTCTTACCTTCAGTTCAGTTCAGTTCAGTTCAGTTTAGTTGCTCAGTTGTGTCCAACTCTTTGTGACCCCATGAACTGCAGCACACCAGGCTTCCCTGTCCATCACCAACTCCCAGAGCTTACTCAAACTCATATCCATCGAGTGAATGATGCCATACAACCATCTCATCCTCCTGTCGTCCCCTTCTCTTCCCACCTTCAATCTTTTCCAGCATTAGGGTATTTTCCAATGAGTCAGTCCTTCATATCAGGTGGTTAAAGTATTGGAGTTTCAGCTTTAGCATCAGTCCTTCCAATGAACACCCAGGACTGATCTCCTTCAGTATGGACTGGTTGGATCTTTTTGCAGTTCAAGGGACTCTCAAGAGTCTTCTCCAACACCACAGTTCAAAAGCATCAATTCTTTGGTGCTCAGCTTTCTTTATGGTCCAACTCTCACATCCAAACATGACTACTGGAAAAACCATAGCTTTGACTAGACAGACCTTTGTTGGCAAAGTAATGTCTCTGCTTTTTAATATGCTGTCTAGGTTGGTCATAGCTTTTTTTCCAAGGAGCAAGTGTCTTTTACTTTCACGGCTGCAGTCACCATCTGCAGTGATTTTGGAGCCCCCCAAAATAAAGTCTGACACTGTTTCTACTGTTTCCCCATCTATTTCCCATCAAGTGATGGGCCCAGATGCCATGATCTTAGTTTTCTGAATGTTGAGCTTTAAGCCAACTTTTTCACTCTCCTCTTTCACTTTCAAGAGGCTCTTTAGTTCTTCTTCACTTTCTGCCAAAAGGGTGGTATCATCTGCATATCTGAGGTTATCGATACTTCTCCTGGAAATCTTGATTCCACCTTGTGGTTCATCCAGCCTGGCATTTCTTATGATGTACTCTGCATATGTCCTGAATATTCATTGGAAGGACTGATGCTAAAGCTGAAACTCCAATATTTTGGCCACCTGATGTGAAGAACCGACTCAATTGAAAAAGACCTTAATGCTGGGAAAGACTGAAGGCAGGAGAAGGAGACAACAGAGGATGAGATGGTTGGATGGCATCACCGATGGGATGGACATGAGTTTGAGTAGGTTCTGGGAGTTGGTGATCAACAGGGAAGCCTGGCGTGCTGCAGTCCATGGGGTCACAGAGTCAGACACAACTGAGTGATTGAACTGAACTGAACTCTGCAAATAAATTAAATGCACAGAGTGATGATGTACAGCCTTGATGTACTCCTTTCCCGATTTGGAACCAGTCTGTTGTTCCAGGTCCAGTTCTGACTGTTGCTTCTTGACCTGCATACAGATTTCTCAGGAGGCAGGTAAGGTGGTCTGGTATTTCTTCCCCTAGAGGCCACTATTTCACTTAGAAGGCAAAGCCATGGCCAGTAATGTCTGCAGATTTCCCACTAGTTTAATGGAAGGAGACCATGTATTATAAATGATTTCACAAGGGAAGAAAAAAAGTCAGTTTTTTTGAGGGATGCCTGAAATATCATAATCCCATATTTTTCATATGTTGATACTTTGTAACAATATGCTGGATTATGTCTGCTGCTGCTGCTAAGTCACTTCAGTCGTGTCCGACTCTGTGCGACCCCACATGTCTAGGAGCTCCTAAACCTGAGGACTTTAGCTTTTAGAGGTATTTTAAAGTGCTTGCAACCTGAGGCCAAAAAAAACTTTGTAAGTATGGAAATATGTAGTTCATTTGGCTATAACTCATTTGAAGAGCAAATCAATGAAGATTTGATTGGTGCTTTCATCTTTAGAAATGCCTCTTTCAAATCGTGGCTTCAAAAGTCTCTGATAAAGTGGGCTGGATGAGCCCGTATCACCTAACCATATATACGTGGGGAGTTGGGGAGATTGCCTTATTGTGAAACTGGCTCCATGCAGACAATCACCTGAAGATGTGCACAGGACCTAAAAATACAGTCACTAACAGGTCCTCTGGGGATGAAGTGGTTAGATGATAAAAAGGGGATGTGAGATTTTTTCATTTTAATTTGTTCTCAGCCTTACGAATTGGTGTTGACAAGAATTGTGAGGTTGGAAAGACAGAAACTGATGCTAGAAACAGTTGGTTTGCTTGCTTCTTGCCTGCTTCTTGCATCAGTAATAGTCTAGGCAAGATGAAGTTCACTAATTCGCTAGTGGTTGTGTGTTGGGGGGAATAGAAGATCTATATGCATATTGTGTGTGTGTGCGTGCGTGTGTGCTTGCCCACTTTGCCCCATTAGTGGCAGGTGAGAGCAGGAGAAAGGTCTCAGATAAGGGAACCTTAGGGATGGGATTGGCCTGGGAGCAGGGTGAAGGACAGAGCTATGGGAGACTCCAGCCAACAACTAAAGCTGTGGATAGCCTTGCTGCCTCTGAGTAGAGGACTATCCCTGGCTGAGTAAAACTGCCTCATGCAGAGTGTCAACTCAAAATTGACACTTGCCATAGGTGCTTGCCATTTACCTCTACAAGGATTAAAGCATGTGCTGCTGTAGCTGCTGATTTTCAACACCCCCCTAAAAGAAGTTCAGGGTGGAGAGCAGAAGTGAGGCACTCTGTGCTCAGAGAAAAACTGGCAGAACAGGTCTTCAAGAGAGTTAAATATTTTCAGGGGCCAATTTATTAATATGAGCTCAATTCTTGTATCTCCTATCCAGAAAAAGTACTAAAATCCTTCATGGTGATGACTGTCCTCATGACTAGCAGAAAGTTTCATGAGACTAGCAGAAACCTTCTGGAAAAATATATGTTTGATTGCATGTATTTTCCTTTCACCAAAATCATATATATTCTGACCTCCCCCTCCCCCATCTCTTTGGAGCAGTTTCTCAGAGCTATCTGAGGTGCTGTCTCCCTGGCTGCAGTCCTCATTTTGCCCCAAATAAAACTTAACTTGCAACTCTCATGTTGAGCATTTTTTTAAGTCAACAGGAGGCAGGAGGTATGGTAATTTAATAGCCCACCAAGCCTGGAGGGGAATGGAGGAAAGAGCTGTGATTGCAGGAGACACTAATCTGTCAAACAGGTGACTATGTTGTAGGCTTTGGTTATGGTGAAATTACTGGCCAGGTAACAAAGTTGAAAAGCTATGCCAGTTAGTAAAAGGAGGCTACCAGGGACAAGCTTTCTGGAGTAGTAATAGTAGTGTAGTAGTAGTAGTAATAGTAGTAGTAACATGAATTACTAACAGTTGGTGAGCCTTTACTATGTGGGAAGCACTGTATTAAATCATGTTACATCTCACTTGAGCCCAATAACAATTCTAAAAAAGTAGGTGCCATAACAATTTTCATCTTATAGATCGAGAAACTGAGGCTTAGAGAGATTAGGTAACTTCTTTAATAGGTTAATAAATGGTAGAGTGAAAATCTCTCTTGGAGTTTTTAGGACATGGAAGACAAGTTATTCCTTCATTGAAAGAAAAAAGAGTGGGGTTTAAATCACTGGTCTTATTGTAAGTTATATCCTATCCTACATCAGTCAACAGAGGGAGGCAGGATAGCCAGGGGAGCTTGGTGGTGTCAATCACACATATTTGGTTCAATCATAGTTTTGCTTTTAATATTACATGCTAAAGGCAATGGCACCCCACTCCAGTACTCTTGCCTGGAAAATCCCATGGATGGAGGAGCCTGGTAGGCTGCAGTCCATGGGGTCGCTGAGAGTTGGACACGACTCAGTGACTTCACTTTCACTTTTCACTTTCATGGCATTGGGGGAAGGAAATGGCCACCCACTCCAGTGTTCTTTCCTGGAGAATCCCAGGGGCGGCAGGGCCTGATGGGCTGCCGCCTATGGGGCTGCACAGAGTCGGACACGACTGAAGTGATTTAGCAGCAGTAGGCAGTAAGCAGCAAAGGTAATTAAGACAACAACAATGTTTAATTATTATTTAATTAGCACAGCACTTTATCAGTATAAAGAGCTAGAAGATTCTTACCTGACTGAAAATAACTGTGAGGAGTCAAACGAGGGAGGTAATACTATGGGTAGTTTCAAGATAAGAACAATGTGACTCAAGGAAGTGAAGTGACTTGCCCAAGGTCACTATGTTGTAAACTAGCTCTGGCCTCCTGACTTCTAGTACAAGGCTCTTTTCACTGTATCTTTGTATTTTATGTTTTCTGTGTTGTTTGTGCATGCTCAGTCACTCAGTCATATCTGACTCTTTGCAACAGAATGGACTGTAGTCCACTAGGCTTCTC
>NW_017190787.1:0-11108 GCF_001704415.2 Capra hircus | reverse complement strand
AGGCGAGATGAGGCCAGTTTTTCCACTGAGGTCTCGAGGCTAATCACACGTGACCTCTGGACCTTCCAAAGAGTCTTTCACAGTCAAGCTGCAACTCAAGAAGTTCCCCGACACACCCGTCTCCACTCAAGAGGTAGCACGATCGTCCTGGCCACATCCTGAGGAGCTCCGTTTCCGGCTCGTACCTCGAGATGAGGGATCCTTTCCCTGCTTGGTCGGAAAAGAATTCCCGGCATTCCATCGCATCTCAAGGGAGGCGCTCTCCAAAGGAAAGGGGAGAGGAACTGCAGGGGTCGTGCCACCATTCCAAGACTCCCCCAGATGTGTCAGTCCGTTCCACAGGAACCTGTTTTTCCCTGCACTGCCTCGGCTTTCACGCCGAGGATCGACTCACACCACCGTGACACGTGGACAGCCCTGTGGGAAAGCATCGTGGGAAAGACTCGAGGGAAAGCCACAGATCCCTTGGTCCACGCAAGGGGAACCGTGACACTGCTGCTACAGCATGGGAGGAAATGGCACGCTCATGCCCCCACTCGAGACTAGGCCTGACTCCCTTGTTGGAGACTCCAGAAGTAACCCAAAATCCATGTCAGCACTGGAGAGGAATCCTCAGCTTCCGGCCCCGAATCCACACAAGGAGAGCACCTGCTGAAACTCGGAAATATCCAGGAGCCTCTCCATTCCAGGCGACATGAGGCCCATTTCTGCTGAGGCATCTCGAGACTAACCACACCTAACCTCTGGAACTTCCAAAGGGTCCTTTACACCCTTGCTGCAACTCAAGAAGATCCCTGACATACCCGTCTCCACTCGAGACGAAGCACGAGAGTCCCGCCTACATCCAGAGGAGCCCCGTTTCCGCCTCCTAGCTCGAGAGGAGGGATCCTTTCCCTGCGTGCTCCAGAAATAATTCCCGGCGTTCCCGTCGCATCTCAAGAGCAGGCGCTCTCCACAGGAAAGGCGAGAGGAACTCCAGGGTCGTGCCACCGTTCCCAGAGTCCCGCAGATGTCTCAGTCCATTCCAGGGAAACCTGTTTTCCCTGAACTGCCTCGACTTTCAAGAGGAGGATCGACTCACACCACGGGGCACGTGGGACAGCCCTGTGGGAAAGCGTCGTGGGAAAGCCTCGTGGGAAAGCCTCGTGGACAGCCCTTTGGGAAACCCTCGTGGGAAAGCTTTGATGGAAAGCCTCGAGGGAAAGGCACAGATCCCTTGATACACCGAGAAGGGAAGGGTGACACTGCAGCTCCAGCTCGGGAGGAAAGCGCACGTGCATGCCCCCACTCGAGACGAGAACTGACTCCCCAGGGGAGACTCCAGAAGTACCCCAAGATCCATGTCAGCACTGGAGAGGAATCCTCAGGTTCCGGCACCGACTCCACACAAGATCTTAGGCCCCGGCATCGAAGGGAGAAGAATCCCGAGAAGCCCCGAGCAACTCGCATGGGGACTGGCCTTTCCTGAGGCTACCAGAGTGGGTCCCTGAGGTCCCAGTCGGAAGTCGAGAGCACCTGCCCCAACTCGAGAAAATCTAGGAGGTTCTCCCATCCACGCGAAATGAGGCCCATTTTCGCTGAGGCGTCTCGAGGCTAATCACACCTAACCACTGGAACTTACAAAGGGTTCTTCACACCCTTGCTGCAACTCAAGAAGTTCCCCGACATACCCGTCTCCACTCGAGAGGAAGCACGAGAGTCCCGCCCTCATCCAGAGGAGCCCCGTTTCCGCCTCCTAGCTCGAGAGGAGTGATCCTTTCCCTGCGTGGTGAGGAAAGAATTCCCGGCATTAACGTCGCATCTCAAGAGGAGGCGCTCTCCACAGGAAAGGCGAGAGGATCTCCAGGGTCGTGCCACATTCCCAGAGTACCCCAGATGTCTCAGTCCATTCCAGGGAAACCTGTTTTCCCTGCACTGCCTCGACTTTCAAGCCGAGGCTCGACTCACACCACGGTGGCACGTAGGACAGCCCTGTGGGAAAGCCTCGGGGAAAGCCTCGTGGGAAAGCCTCGTGGGAAAGCCTCGAGGGAAAGCCCCTGATCCTTTGATCCATGCGAAGGGAAGCACGACACTGCTGCTACAGCTCGGGAGGAAAGCGCACGTGAATGCCCCACTCGAGACGAGGACTGACTCCCCTGGGGAGACTCCAGAAGTACCCCAAGATCCATGTCAGCATTGGAGAGGAATCCTCAGGTTGTGGCACTGACTCCACACAAGGTCTTAGGCCCCAGCATCGACGTAAGAGGAATCCCGAGAGGCCCCCGTGCAACTCGCATGGGGACTGGCCTTTCCTGAGGCCACCAGTGCGGGTCCCAGGGGTCCCCGTCGTAAGTCGAGAGCACCTGCCGCAACTCGAGAAAATCCAGGAGGTTCTCCCCTCCAGGCGAGATGAGGCCCATTTCCGCTGAGGCGTCTCCAGGCTAGTCACACCTAACCTCTGGAACTTGCAAAGGGTCCTTCACACCCTTGCTGAAACTCAGGAAGTTCCCTGACATACACGTCTCCACTCGAGAGGAAGCACGAGAGTTCCGCCCACATCCAGAGGAGCCCCGTTTCCGCCTCCTAGCTCGAGAGGAGGGATCCTTTCCCTGCGTGGTCGGGAAAGAATTCCCGGCGTTCCCGTCGCATCTCAAGAGGAGGCGCTCTCCACAGGAAAGGCAAGAGGAACTCCAGGGTCGCGCCACCTTTCTCAGAGTCACCCAGATGTCTCAGTCCATTCCAGGGAAACCTGTTTTCCCTGCACTGCCTCGAATTTCAAGCCGAGGATCGACTCACACCACGGTGGCTCGTGGGACAGCCCTGTGGGAAACCCTCGTGGGAAAGCCTCGTGGAAAAGCCTCGAGGGAAAGCCACAGATCTCTTGATCCACGCGAAGGGAATGGTGACACTGCTGCTACAACTCGGGAGGACAGCGAACGTGCATGCCCCACTCAAGATGAGGACTGACCCCCCTGGGGAGACTCCAGAAGTACCCAAAGATCCATGTCAGCACTGGAGAGGAATCCTCAGGTTCCGGCACCCACTCCAGACAAGATCTTAGGCCCCGGCATCGACGGGAGAGGAATCCCGAGAGGCCGGCGAGCCACTTGCATGGCGACTGGCCTTTCCTGAGGCCACCAGAGCGGGTCCCTGAGGTCCCGGTCTAAGTCCAAGTACCTGCCGCAACTCGAGAAAATTCAGGAGTTTCTCCCCTTCAGGCGATATGAGGCCCATTTCCGCTGAGGCGTCTCGAGGCTAATCACCCCTAACCTCTGGAACTTCCAAAGGGTCCTTCACACCCTTGCTGCAACTCAAGAATTTCCTCGACATACCCGTTTCCAATCGAGAAGAAGCACGAGAGTCCCACTTACATACAGAGGAGCCCCGTTTCCGCTTCATAGTTCCAGAGGAGGGATTCATTCCCTGCGTGGTCGGGAAAGAATTCCCGGCGTTCCCGTCGCATCTCAGGAGGAGGCACTCTCCACAGGAAAGGCAAGAAGAACTCCAGGGTCGTGCCACCATTCCCAGAGTCCTCCAGAAGCTCAGTCCATAACAGGGAAACCTGTTTTCCCTGCACTGCCTCGACGTTCAAGAGGAGGATCGACTCACACCACGGTGGCACGTGGGACGGCCCTGTGGAAAAGCCTCGAGGGAAAGCCTCGTGGGAGAGCCTCGAGGTAAAGCCCCTGATCCCTTGATCCACGCGAAGGGAAGCGTGACACTGCTGCTACAGCTCGGGAGGAAAGCGCACGTGCATGCCCCCACTCGAGACGAGGACTGACTCACCTGGGGAGACTTCAGAAGTACCCCAAGTTCCATGTCTGCACTGGAGAGGAATCCTCAGTTTCCGGCAACGACTCCACACAAGGTCTTAGGCCCCGGCATCGACGGGAGAGGAATCCCCAGAGGCACCCGAGCAACTCGCATGGGGACTGGCCTTTCCTGAGGCCACCAGAGCGGGTCCCTGAGGTCCCTGTCGTAAGCCGAGAGCACCTGCCGCAACTCGAGAAAATCCAGGAGGTTCTCCCTCCAGGCGAGATGAGGCCCATTTCCGCTGAGGCGTCTCGAGGCTATTCACACCTAAACTCTGGAATTTCCAAAGGGTCCTTCACACCCTTGCTGCAACTCAAGAAGTTCCCCGACATACCCGTCTCCACTCGAGAGGAAGCACGAGAGTTCCACCCACATCCAGAGGAGCCCCGTTTCCCCCTCCGAGCTCAAGAGGAGGGATTCTTTCCCTGCGTTGTTGGGAAAGAATTCCCGGCGTTCCCGTCGCATCTCAAGAGGAGGCGCTCTCCACAGGAAAGGCGAGAGGAACTCTAGGGTCGTGCCACATTCCCAGAGTCTCCCGGATGTCTCCGTCCATTCCAGGGAAACCTGTTTTCCCTGCACTGCCTCGACTTTCAAGGCGAGGATCGACTCACACCACGGTGGCACCTGGGACAGCCCTGTGGTAAAGCCTCGAGGAAAGCCACAGATCCCTTGATCCACGCGAAGGGAAGCGCGACACTGCTGCTACAGCTCGGAAGGAAAGCGCACGTGCATGCCCCCACTCGAGACGTGGCCTAACTCCCTTGGGGGGACTCCAGAAATACCCCCAAGATCCATGTCAGCACTGGAGAGGAATCCTCAGGTTCCCTCACTGATTCCACACAAGGTCTTAGGCCCCAGTATCGACGGGAGAGGTATCCCGAGTGGCCCCCGAACAACTCGCATGGGGACTGGCCTTTCCTGAGGCCACCAGAGCGGATCCCTGAGGTCCCCGTAGTAAGACGAGAGCTCCTGCCCGCAACTCGAAAAAATCCAGGAGGTTCTCCCCTAGAGGCGAGATGAGGCCCATTTCCGCTGAGGCGTCTAGAGGCTAATCAACCTGGACTGTGGAACTTCCAAAGGGTCCTTCACCCCCTTGCTGCAAATCAAGAAGTTCCCCGACATACCCGTCTCCACTTGAGAGGAAGCACTGGACTCCCGGCCACATCCAGAGGAGCCCCGTTTCCGTCTCCTAGCTCGAGAGGAGGGATCCTTTCACTGCATGCTCGGAAAAGAATTCCCGGCGTTTCCGTCACATCTCAAGAGGAGGCGCTATCCACAGGAAAGGCGAGAGGAACTCCAGGGTCGTGCCACCATTCCCAGAGTCCCCCAGATGTCTCAGTCCATTCCAGGGAAACCTGTTTTCCCTGCACTGCCTCGACTTTCAATCCGAGGATCGACTCACACCACGGTGGCACGTGGGAGAGCCCTGTGGGAAAGATTCGTGGGAAAGCCTCGTGGGAAAGCCTCGAGGGAAAGCCACAGATCCCTTGATCCACGCGAAATGAAGCGTGACACTGCTGCTACAGCTCGGGAGGAAAGCGCACGTGCATTCCCCCACTCGAGATGAGGACGGACTCCCCGCGGGAGACTCCAGAAGTACCCCAATATTCATGTCAGCACTGGAGACGAATCCTCAGGTTCCGGAACCGACTCCACAGAAGGTCTTAGGCCTCGGCATCGACGGGAGAGGAATCCTGAGAGGCCCCCGAGCAACTCGCATGGCGATTGGCCTTTCCTGAGGCCACCAGAGCGGGTCCCTGAGGTCCCCGTCGTAAATCGAGAGCACCTGCCGCAACTCGAGAACATCCAGGAGGTTCTCCCCTCCAGACGAGATGAGGCCCATTTCCCCTGAGGCGTCTCGAGGCTTATCACACCTAACCTCTGGAACTTCCAAAGGGTCCTTCACACCCTTGCTGCCACTCAAGAAGATCCCCGACACACCCGTCTCCACTCGAGAGGAAGCACGAGAGTACCGCCCACATGCAGAGGAGCCCCGTTTACGCCTCCTAGCTCGAGAGGAGGGATCCTTTCCCTACGTGTTCGGGAAAGAATTCTCGGCGTTTCCGTTGCATCTCAAGAGGAAGCGTTCTCCACAGGAAAGGCGAGAGGAACTCCAGGGTCGTGACATCATTCCCAGAGTCCCCCAGATGTCTCAATCCATTCCAGGGAAACCTGTTTTCCCTGCACAGCCTCGACTTTCATGCTGAAGATCGACTCACACCACGGTGGCACGTGGGACAGCCCTGTGGTAAAGCCTCGAGGGAAAGCCACAGATCCCTTGATCCAAGCGAAGGTAAGCGTTACACTGGTGCTACAGCTCGGGAGGAATGCTCACGTGCATGCCCCCACTCGAGACGAGGACTGCCTCCACTGGGGAGACTCCAGAAGTACCCAAGATCCATGTCAGCACTGGAGAGGAATCCTCAGGTTCCGGCACCCACTTCACACAAGATCTTAGGCCCCTGCACCGACGGGAGAGGAATCCTGAGAGGCCCGCGAGCTACTCGCATGGGGACTGGCCTTTCCTGAGTCCAACAGATAGGGTCCCTGAGGTCCCGGTCGTAAGTCGAGAGCAACTGCCGCAACTCGAGAAAATCCAGGAGGTTACCCGCTCCAGGCTAGATGAGGCCCATTTCCGCTGAGGTGTCTCGAGGCTAATCACACCTAACCTCTGGAACTTACAAAGGGTCCTTCACAACCTTGCTGCAACTCAAGAAGTTCCCCGACATACCCGTCTCCACTCGAGAGGAAGCACGAGAGTCCCGCCCACAATCAGAGGAGCCCCGTTTCCGCCTCCTAGCTCGAGAGGAGGGATCCTTTCCCTGCGTGGTCGGGAAAGAATTCCCCGCATTCCCGTCGCATCTCAAGAGGAGGCGCTCTCCACAGGAAAGGCGAGAGGAACTTCAGGGTCGTGCCACATTCCCAGAGTCCCCCAGATGTCTCAGTCCATTCCAGGGAAACCTGTTTTCCCTCCACTGCCTCGACTTTCAAGCCGAGGATCGACTCACACGACAGTGGCACGTGGCACAGCCCTGTGGGAAAGACTAGTGGGAAAGACTCCTGGGAAAGCCTCAAGGGAAAGCCCCTGATCGCTTGATCCACGCGAAGGGAAGCGTGACACTGCTGCTACAGCTCGGGAAGAAAGCGCACGTGCATGCCCCCCGCTCGAGACGAGGACTGACTCCACTGGGGAGACTCCAGAGGTACCCGAAAATCCTATGTCAGCACTGGAGAGGAATGCTCAGGTTCCAGCACCGACTCCACACAAGATCTAATGCCCAGGCATAGATGGGAGAGGAATCCCGAGAGGAACCCGAGCAACTCACATGGGGTTTGACCTTTCCTGAGGCCACCAGAGTGGGTCCCTGAGGTCCCCGTCGTAAGTCGAGAGCACCTGCTGCAACTCGAGAAAATCCAGGAGGTTCTCCCCTCCAGGCGAGATGAGGCCCATTTCAGCTGAGGCGTCTCGAGGCTAATCACACCTAACCTCTGGAACTTCCAAAGGGTCCTTCACACCCTTGCTGCAACTTAACAATTTCCCCGACATACCCGTCTCCACTTGAGAGGAAGCACGAGAGTCCCGGCCACATCCAGAGGAGCCCCGTTTGCGCCTCCTAGACCGAGAGGAGGGATCCTTTCCCTGCGTGGTCGGGAAAGAATTCCCGGCGTTCCCGTCGCATCTCAAGAGGAGGCGCTCTCCACAGGAAAGGCGAGAGGAACTCCAGGGTCGTGCCATCATTCCCAGAGACAACCAGATATCTCAGTCCATTCCAGGGAAACCTGTTTTCCCTGCACTGCCTCGACTTTCAAGACGAGGTTCGACTCACACCACGGTGGCACGTGGGACAGCCCTGTGGGAAAGCCTCGTTGGAAAGCCTCGTGGGAAAGCCTCGAGGGAAAGCCCCTGATCCCTTGATCCACGAGAAGGGAAGTGCGACACTGCTTCTTCAGCTCGGGAGGAAAGCGCACGTGCATGCCTCCACTCTAGACGAGGACTGACTCCCCTGGGGAGACTCCAGAAGTACCACAAGATCCATGACTGCATTGGAGTAGAATCCTCAGGTTCGGCGACCGACTCCACACAAGGTCTTAGGCACCGGCATCGACGGCAGAGGAATCCCGAGTGGCCCCCCAGCAACTCTCATAGGGTCTGGCCTATCCTGATGCTACCAGAGCGGGTCCCTGAGGCCGGGTCATAAGTCGAGAGCACCTGCCGCAACTCGAGAAAATCCAGGAGGTTCTCCCCGCCAGGCGAGATGAGGCCCATTTCCACTGAGGGGTCTCAAGGCTAATCACACGTAACCTCTGGAACTGTCAAAGGTCCTTCACAACCTCGGTGTAACTCAAGAAGTTCCCCGAAATAAACGTCTCCACTCGAGAGGAAGCACGAGAGTCCCGCCCACATCCACAGGAGCCCCGTTTCCGCCTCCTAGCTCGAGAGGAGGGATCCTTTCCCTGCGTGTTCGGGAAGGAATTCCCGGAGTTCCCGTCGCACCTCAAGAGGAGGCGCTCTCCACAGGAGAGGCGAGAGGAACTCCAGGGTCGTGTCACCATTCCCAGATTCCCCCAGATGTCTCAGTCCATTCCAGGGAAAACTGGTTTCGCTGCACTGCCTCGACTTTCAAGCCGAGGATCGAGTCACACCACGGTGGCACGTGGGACAGCCCTGTGGGAAAGCCTCGTGGGAAAACCTCGTGGGAAAGCCTCCTTGGAAAGCCATAGATCCCTTGAACCACGCGAAGGGAAGCGTGACACTGCTGCTGCAACTAGGGAGGAAAGCGCACGTGCATGCCCCAACTAGAGACGAGGACTGACTCCCCTGGGCAGACTCCAGAAGTACCCCAAGATCCATGTCAGCACTGGAGAGGAATGCTCAGGTTCCGGCACCGACTCCACACAAGATCTTAGGCCCCGGCATCGAAGGGAGAGGAATCCTGAAAGGACCCTGAGCAACTCGCATGAGGACTTGCCTTTCCTGAGGCCACCAGAGCGGGTCCCTGAGGTCCCCGTCACAAGTCGAGAGCACCTGCGGCAACTCGAGAAAATCCAGGAGGTTCTCCCCTCCAGGCAAGATGAGGCCCTTTTCCGCAGAGGCGTCTCGAGGCTAATCACATCTAATATCTGAAACTTCCAAAGGGTCCTTCACACCATATCTGCAACTCAAGAAGTTCCCCGACATACCCGTCTCCACTCGAGAGGAAGCATGAGAGTCTCGCCCACATCCAGAGGAGCCCCGTTTTCCGCCTCCTAGCTTGAGAGGAGGGATCCTCTCCCTGCGTGGTCGGGAAAGAATTCCCGGCGTTCCCTTCGCATCTCAAGAGGAGGCGCTCTCCACCGGAAAGGCAAGAGGAAATCCAGGGTCGTGCCACATTCCCAGAGTACCCCAGATGACTCGGTCCATTCCAGGGAAAACTGTCTTCCCTGCAGTGTCTCGACTTTCAAGCCGAGGATCAACTCACACCATGGTGGCACGTGGGACAGCCCTGTGGGAAAGCCTCGTGGGAAAGCCTCGTGGGAAAGCCTCCTTGGAAAGCCCCTGATCCCTTGATCCAGGCGAAGGGAAGCGCGACACTGCTGCTACATCTCGGGAGGAAAGCGCACATGCATGCCCCCACTCGAGACGAGGACTGACTCCCCTGGGGAGACTCCAGAAGTACCCCAAGATCCATGTCAGAACTGGAGAGGAATCCTCAGGTTACAGCACTGACTCCACAGAAGGTCTGAGGCCCCAGCATCGACGGGAGAGGAACCCCGAGAGGCCCCCGAGAAACTCGCATGGAGACTGGTCTTTCCTGAGGCCACCAGAGCGGGTCCCAGGGGTTCCCGTGGTAAGGCGAGAGCACCTGCCGCAACTCGAGAAAATCCAGGAGGTTCTCTCCTCCAGGCGAGATGAGGCCCATTTCCGCTGAGGCGTGTCGAGGCTATTCACACCTAATCTCTGGAACTTCCAAAGGGTCCTTCACACCCTTGCTGCAACTCAAGAAGTTCCCCGACATACCCGTCTCCACTCGAGAGGAAGCACGAGAGTCCCGCCCACATCCACAGGAGCACCGTTTCCGCCTCCTAGCTTGAGAGGAGGGATCCGTTCCCTGCGTGGTCGGGAAAGAATTCCCGGTGTTCCCGTCGCATCTCAAGAGGATGCGCTCTCCACAGGAAAGGCGAGAGGAACTCCAGGGTCATGCCACATTCCCAGAGTCCCCCAGATGTCTCAGTCCATTCCAGGGAAACCTGTTTTCCCTGCACTGCCTCGACTTTCAAGCCGAGGATCGACTTACAACACGGTGGCACGTGGGACAGCCCTGTGGGAAAGCCTCGTGGGAAAGCCTCGAGGGAAAGCCACAGTTGCTTTGATCAACGCGAAGGGAAGCGTGACACTGCTGCTACAGCTCGGGAGGAAAGCACACGTGCATGCCCCCACTCGAGACGACGAAAAGACTCCCCTGGGGAGACTCCAGAAGTAGCCCAAGATCCATGTCAGCACTGGAGAGGAATCCTCAGGTTGGTGCACCAACTCCACTCAAGGTCTTAGGCCCCGGCATCGACGGTAGAGGAACCCCGAGAGGCCCCCGAGCAACTAGCATGGGGACTGGCCCTTCCTAAGGCCACCAGAGCGGGTCCCTGAGGTCCCCGTCGTAAGTCGAGAGCACGTGCAGCAACTCGAGAAAATCCAGGAGGTTCTCCCCTCCAGGCGAGATGAGGCCGATTTCCGCTGAGGCGTCTCCGAGGCTAATCACACCTAACGTCTGGAACTTCCAAACGGTCCTTCACACCCTTGCTGCAACTCAAGAAGTTCCCCGACATACCCGTCTCCACTCAAGAGGAAGCACGAGAGTCCCGCCCACATCCAGAAGAGCCCTGTTTCCTCCTCCTAGCTCGAGAGGAGGGATCCTTTCTCTGCGTGTTCGGGAAAGAAATCCCGGCGTTCCCGTCGCATCTCAAGAGGAGGCGCTCTCCACAGGAAAGGCGAGAGGAACTCCAGGGTCGTGCCACCATTCCCAGAGTCCCCCAGATGTCTCAGTCCATTCCAGGGAAACCTGTTTTCCCTGCACTGCCTCGACATTCAAGCCGAGGATCGACTCACATCACGGTGGCACGTGGGACAACCATGTGGCAAAGCCTCGTGTGAAAGCCTCAAGGGAAAGCCACAGATCCCTTGATCCACGCTAAGGCAAGCGCGACACTGCTGCTACAGCTTGGGAGTAAAGCGCACGTGCATGTCCCCACTCGAGACGAGGACTGACTCCCCTGGGGAGACTCCAGCAATACCCCAAGATCCATGTCAGCACTGGAGCGGAATCCTCAATGTTCTGGCAGTA
>NW_017190786.1:0-11109 GCF_001704415.2 Capra hircus | reverse complement strand
AAATCTGATATGTCCTGGTCAAATGCTGTCAGTTATAATTCCAGTTATCATATTAAAGCATTTCAAGTCGCAGCAGTGACCAGATTACATTGTCAATTTCTATTTAATCAGGTTTTAACCATGTCCTCTATGGTTTCACACTGATGCCTTTGCAGAATACTGCTACTTCAAGATATATGAATATACTTTTTTTAAGCTTACTGATAATTTGTTTGTTTGTTTGTTTGTCTTCTGGTAAGCTGGTACCAGATGGAATTTAGTCTCCTCTCTAGGTTAAGAGCACAAAGTTTTCTTAGAATGCAATTTTTGATAACAGACTATGAGTTTCTTTACCTTTCATTGATTTATAATTGTTTTCATCATCTGTTTTTTACTTCGGTAAAGTAAATAAGCCTTATTTAAGATTTTGGTACATGTAGGATGGACTAAGCTTTCCCCACTCTTGCAAGTTCCCTTAACCCTTCAGATTCTTCTTGTGGGACCAAGATCTCACTTTCCTCCAGAGGGACAATCCAAGCTTTTTATTAGTTGATCTGCCCCTGACATCAGAGTCAATTTGAGCATGAGTTGGCCTATAATTTAGGCATGAAACTATGACTACATAAAGAAAAGGTGACTTTATGATTCAGGGATGGCCATGATATGCCTTGCACTTCAGAGAAAATGGTTAAAATGATTTTTTTTTTCTTCAAAACTGCCAGCCAGTTCTTTCAGCATATGCAATTGAAAACATCTAGTCATTAGGTCAGTTTTCATTCCAATCCCAAAGAAAGGCAATGACAAAGAATATTCAAGCTGCTGCACAATTGCACTCATCTCACACACTAGTAAAGTAATGCTCAAAATTCTCCAAGTTCACATGAACTGTGAACTTCCAAATGTTCAAGAGGGATTTAAAAAAAATGCAGAGAAACCAGAGATCAAACTGCCAACATCCACTGGATCATTGAAAAAAGCAAGAGAGTTCCAGAAAAAAAGACATCTATTTCTGCTTTATTGACTATGCAAAGCCTTTGACTGTGTGGATCACATTAAACTGGGAAAAATTCTGAAAGAGATGGGAATACCAGACCACCTGACCTGTCTCTTGAGAAACCTGTATGCAGGTCAGGAAGAAACAGTTCGAACTGGACATGGAACAACAGACTGGTTCTAAATAGGAAAAGGAATATGTTCTGGCTGTATATTGTCACCTGCTTATTTAACTTATATGCAGAGTACATCATGAGAAACACTGGGCTGGAGGAAGCACACGCTGGAATCCAGATTGCTGGAGAAATATCAAGAATCTCAGATATGCAGACGACACCACCCTTATGGCAGAAAGTGTATAAGAACTAAAGAGTCTCCTGATGAAAGTGAAAGAGGAGAGTGAAAAAGTTAGCTTAAAGCTCAGCATTCAGAAAACTAAAATCATTGCATCCAGTCTCATCACTTCATGGCAAATAGATGGGAAAACATTGGAAACAGCAGCAGACTATTTTGGGGGGCTTGGAAATCACTGCAGGTGATGGCTGCCTCCATGAACTTAAAACATATTTATGACTTGGAAGAAAAGTGATGACCAAACTAGACAGCATATTAAAAAGCCGAGACGTTGCTTTGCCAACAAAGATCCATCCAGTCAAGGCTATGGTTTTTCCATATGTCATGGATGGATATGAAAGATGTACTATAAAGAAAGTGACAGCTGAAAATTGGATGCTTTTGAACTGTGGTGTTGGAGAAGATGCTTGTAGGTCGCTTAGACTACAAGGAGACGCAACCACTCCATCCTAAAGGAAATCAGGTCTGAATATACATTGGAAGGACTAATACTGAACCTGAAACTCCAATAGTGTGGCCATTTGATGTGAAGAGCTGACTCACTTGGAAGTTGCTTTGATTTGCCTGTGAGTGTGGGAGCCCTCCCTGGGCAAAGGGCCTCAGGGGTCATTGCCACTGAATCACGACCTCCAAGCAAGCGCATTCCAGCTGTGTGATATTCAGGAAGCAGGAGACTGGGAAAACTATCTTCCTTAGAGGAAGGAAAGTCATCCACAGAGAGTGTGTTTTCAGGCCTCTCTTTGCAGCAAGTGTTTTGCTTCTCAGACATCAGAGCTGCAGGCTTGCTCTGAGGGCCTCAATTGCAGAGTCAGGGCTGTGTGTCTCACTGCACTTTCCAAGCATTGCAGACACATTCCTAGGTTGGAGCAGTGCTTCCCATGAGAAAGAAGCCTCGGGAGTGTGTAGGAGCGGGCTGAGTGCCATGCTAGGGTCACCTAGTCGAGGGCACCTTGCACATCCAATGGGCCCCAGGCGAGTAGCTATGGACCGGCCCTTCGGTTGAGATATCCCAAAGCAGGGAACAAAGCTAGCTCTGTCAGAAGGAGGAAAACAGCAATGGGATGGATTTTCAAGCAGTTGCTAAGTCACACCACGTTAGGGCTCCCCGGGAAAGAAATGCAAATTTTGGCCTCTAGGCCCAGTATCCAGATGTGTGCACAGGATATTTTCCCCACAGGATCCAAGAATGTTCCAGACAGACCTAAGCTCACTAGCTCTCTCCTGCAGAGGAAATGAAATATTGTTGCTGAACCACGAAAAGATGCTGGGATTCTTGGCTTATGGAGGAGAAGAATTCAATCCAGGGCCCAAGACGAGGCTTGATTGCTCAGAGCTTTTGTGCAATAGAGTTTTTTAAAGGAGAAAGGAGATAGAGAAAGCTTCTGACAGAGACATCACAAGGGCAGAAAGCGTACCCCCTTGCTAGTGTTGGTAATGGAGTTATATACTCTCCAATAAGTTATGACAACGAACAAAAGAATGTCTGGAGGTTGTAAAGACTCACTAGACCTACTCCCATAATTGACATTTTAAGATAACAGGATTAGCCAGAAGGTTTTTCCAGAGACGTCCTCAAGAAGGATGCATGATTGTTATATAATCCTAAGGAATGTAGAGGGGAAAACAGTTTGTCCTTTCTTCCTCCTTGAGAATTCTAGACCCTCTCTCCTTGGGGACCCTTGAACTTCTTAGAAACCTGCCTTGGCAATGACTCTCTCAGAAACATGATTGAACAGCCGTTTGGAGCTTCCTTTGACTTTCCCTGGGAGGGAGGGAGCCCTCCCTGAGCACAGGGCCTCAGGGCCATGGCCAATGAAAAAGAATCTCCCAGCAAGTGCTTTTCAGCCCTGTGTGGCTCTCAGCCCACAGGAGTCTGAGAAAACTCTCTTCCTTGAGGAAGGAAAGGCAGCCCAAGAGTGTGTTTCAGGCCTGTATCTTGCAGCAAGTGTTTGGCTTGTTAGACAGAAGACCTGCAGGCCTGTTCCAACAGACTCAATGCCAGAATCAGGGTCTTGTGTCTCCCTGCAGTTTCCTGGCCTTGCAAACACATTCCTAGGTGAGAGCAGTCCTGCCCATGGGAAGCAGGCTGCGGGAGTGTGTCTGAGGGGGCCAGGTGTCATGCTGGGGTCACCTGGTCGAGGGCACCTTGCACCTCCAATGGACCCCAGGCAAGGAGTTGCAGGCCACCACCTTGCTTCTGAAATCCCAAATGGGAGCAAAGCTCGCTCTGTCAGAGGAAGAAACAGCAACAGGATGGATTTTCAGCCAGTTGCTAGGCTGTTCTGCGTTAGGGCTCCAAGGAAGGAAAATGCGAATTTTAGCCCCTACGACTGGTATCAGGTGGGTTCCCAGGATGATTTCCCCGCAGGATCCAAGAACGTTCCAGACAGACCTGGGCTCACTAGCTCCTCCTGCAGAGGAAACATGAGAGAACAGCTGTTTGGAGGTTGCTTTGACTTCCCCGGGAGGGTAGGATCCCTCCCTGTGTGCAGGGCCTCAGGGCCATTGCCGCTGAGAAATGCCCTCTAAGCCAGACTTTGCAGCCTTGTATGACTCAGCACGGAGGAGACTGGAAAAGCTCTCTTCCTTGGAGGAAGGAAAGGCAGCCCCAGAGAGTGTGTTTTCACACCTGTATCTTGCAGCAAGTGTTTGGCGTCTCAGACGTCAGACTCCAGGCCTGCTCCAACGGCCTCAGTTCCAGAGTCAGGGCCGTGTGTCTCCTGCATTTTCTGAGCCTTGGGAACACATTCCTAGGTCAGAACAGTCCTGCCCATGGGGAAGGAGGCTGCGGAGTGTGTCTGAGGGGGTCGGTGCCATGCTGGGGTCAATAGACCCGGTACCTCCAATAGACCCCAGGACAACAGCGGTGGGGCTCCCCTGGCTTCCGAAATGCCAAAGCGAGAAGCAAAGCTAGCTCTATCAGAAGGAAGAAAAGAGCAATCGGATGGATGTTCAGGCTGTTGCTGGCCGCACCACTTCAGGGTCCCCCAAGAGGAACAGGCGCCCTGTGGCCCCTAGGTCCGATATGCAGGTTAACACACAGGGTGTGTCCCCATAGGAGCCAAGAATTTTCCTGACAGACCTAGGCTCACTAGAGCTCTCCCACAGGGCAAAAGGGGTAGAACAGACTGTGGATGTGACTCTGCCTTTCACAGCGAGCATGGGGCCCTCCCTACAGCCCCGGGCTCCAGGGAAAATTGTCCCTGAAAAATGACCTCCAAGAAGCGCTTTTCCAGCAGGCTGGGATGCAGAGTTCACAGGATGCGGGGAAAGTGATCGTCCTTCAGGGAAGAAGAGGCAGCCACCCAGTGTGTGTTTGCAAGCCTGTATTTGGAAGAAACTGGTTAGCTTCTTCAAGGGGAGACCTCCAGGTCTGCTCAGAGGACCGAAATTCCAGAGGCAAGCACCATGCATCTCCCCTGTCCTTTCTGAGCCTTGGAAAGACATTCCTAGCTTATAGCGGTATTGCTCATGAAGAAGCAGGATGCAGGAATGTGTCAGACATGACTGGGTGCCTTCCTGGGTTCAGCTCCGTGAGGGGCCTTTCCACTCAAAGTAGGTCCCATGCCTCCTTGGGGAGGAAGTGGGGCCCGCTTGCCTCCAAATTGCCAAAGGGCTGGAACAAAGCTAGTTCTATCAGAGGTAAGAAAAGAGCAATTGGATGGATGTGGAAGCTGTTGCTGGGCCGCACTGCTTCAGGGCCCCCACCCCTCCGCCCCCGAGAGAAACAGGCGCCCTGTGGCCCCTAGGTCCTGGATGCAGTTTCACACATAGAATGTGTCCCCATAGGAGCCAAGAATTTCACTGACAGACCTAGGCTCACTAGAGCTCTCCTACAGAGCAAAGGGGATGGGACAGATGTGTGGCTGGTGGCTCTGCCTTTCCCTGGGAGTGTGGAGCCGCTCCCTATGGCCCTGGGCTCCCAGGGGAAATTGCCCCTGAATAATGACCTCCAAGAAACGCTTTTCCAACTGGCTGAGACGTGGAGTTCTCAGGATGCAGGGAAAGCGAGTGTCCTTCGGGGAAGCAAAGGCAGTCACCTGTTATAATGACTTACTAGAATAGTAGGTACCTTCTCCGGTTGGGCAGAGGCCTTCCCTACCTGATCTGAAAAAGAAAACGAAGTAGCTCGCTGATTGGAGAAATAATTCCCAGACTTGGGTTTCCAACCAGTATAGAATCCGACAATGGCCCTGTCCTTTGTAGCCGCGTTAATTAACAGGTATGTGAAGTTCTAAATATCAGTGGAAATTACATACACCATATAGGCCCAGTGTTCTGGAATGGTGGAAAGAAACAACCAAACTCTTGAAGAGACACTTTCAAAATGGATCATAGAGACTGACTGTACGTGGATGGGCTTGCTTCCGGCAGACTTACTCATATTACGGTGTAACCGCACGTTCCCATAGTTGTTGTCCTTATGAAATTTTCTATGGGAGACCCCCTCCCACAGTGAGGCAGGTGTTAGGCAGATTTGCCACAAGTAAGGGGGTGGGATTTCACAGCAGATGGAACAATTAGGTAAGGTAATAAATCAGGTTAACTAAGTTTGTATAAAAAAGAATATCATTCCCCTTGAGGAACAGATTCATGAATTTGTGCTCAGTGATCAGGTGTGGCTCAATGACTGGAAACACAATTCCTTGGCCTGACATCGGAAAGGTCCTTATACTGTTGTTTTAGCCACAATTCTGAAAGAGATGGGAATACCAGACCACCTAACCTGCCTCTTGAGAAATCTGGATGAAGGTCAGGAAGCAACCAGTTAGAGTAGGACATGGAACAACAGACTGGTTCCAAAAAGGAAAAAGAGTATGCAAAGGCTGTATATTGTCACCCTGTTTATTTAACTTATATGCAGAGTACATCATGAAAAATGCTGGATGGAAGATACATGAGCTGGAATCAAGATTGCCTGTAGAAATATCAATAAACTTAGATATGCAGACGACACCACCATTATGGATAAATGTGAAGAGGAACGGGTATGTCGGGGAAATTCTTGAGTTGCAGCAAGGGTGTGAAGGACCCTTTGGAAGTTCCAGAGGTTAGGTGTGGTTAGTCTCGAGATGCCTCAGCAGAAATGGGCCTCATGTCGCCTGGAATGGAGAGGCTCCTGGATATTCCCGAGTTTCAGCAGGTGCTCTCGAGTTACGACAGGGACTTCAGGGACCCGCTCTGGCGGCCGCAGGAAACGCCAGTCATCATGCGTGTTGCTAGGGGCCTCTCGTGATTCCTCTCCCGTCGATGCCGGGGCCTAAGACCTTGTGTGGAGTCGGGGCCGGAACCTGAGGATTCCTCTCCAGTGCTGACATGGATTTTGTGGTACTTCTCGAGTCTCCACAAGGGAGTCAGGCCTCGTCTCGAGTGGGGGCATGAGCGTGACATTTCCTCCATGATGTAGCAGCAGTGTCACGCTTCCCCATCCCTGGACCAAGGGATCTGTGGCTTTCCCTCGAGTCTTTCCCACTAGGCTTTCCCACAGGGCTGTCCCACGTGTGACGGTGGTGTGAGTCGATCCTCGGCATGAAGGCCAAGGCAGTGCAGGGAAAACAGGTTCCTGTGGAATGGACTGAGACATCTGGGTGAGTCTCGGAATGGTGGCACGACCCTGCAGTTCCTCTCCCCTTTCCTTTGGAGAGCGCCTCCTCTTGAGATGCGATGGGAATGCCGGGAATTCTTTCCCGACCAATCAGGGAAAGGATCGCACATCTCGAGCTACGAGCCGGAAACGGAGCTCCTCTGGATGTGGCCGGGACACTCGTGCTTCCTCTTGAGTGGAGACGGGTATGTCGGGGAACTTCTTGAGTTGCTGCAAGGGTGTGAAGGACCCTTTGGAAGTTGCAGAGTTTAAGTGTGCTTAGCCTTGAGATGTGTCAGCGGAAATAGGCTTCATTTTGCCTGGAGGGGAGAACATCCTTGATTTTCTCCAGTTGCGGCAGGTGCTCTCGACTTACGACGGGGACCGCAGGGACCCGCTCTGGTGGCCTCAGGAAAGGCCAGTCAAGATCCAAGACACACTGGAGAGGGAGAGACATCACGAGAGGCTCCCGAGCAACTCGCATGGGGACTGGCCTTTCCTGAGGCCACCAAAGCGGGTCCCTGAGGTCCCCGTCGTAAGTCGAGAGCACCTGGCGCAACTCGAGAAAATCCAGGAGGTTCTCCCTCCAGGCGAGATGAGACCCATTCGCGCTGAGGCATCTCGAGGCTAATCACACCTAACCTCTGGAACTTCCAAAGGGCCCTTCACACCCTTGCTGCAACTCAATAAGTTCCCCGACATACCCGTTTCCACTCGAATGGAAGCACAAGAGTCCCGCCCACAACCAGAAGAGCCCCGTTTCAGTCTCATAGCTCGAGAGGAGGGATCCTTTCCCTGCGTAGTCGGGAAAGAATTTCCGGCGATCCCGTCGCATCTCAAGAAGAGGTGCTCTCCACAGGAAAGGCGAGAGGAACTCAGGGTCGTGCCACCATTCCCAGAGCCCCCAGATGTGTCAGTCGATTCCAGGGAAACCTGTTTCCCCCCAATGCCTCGACTTTCAAGCCGAGGATCGACTCAGACCTCGGTGGCACGTGGGACAGCCCTGTGAAAAGCCTAGTGGGAAAGCCTCGTGGGAAAGCCTACAGAGAAAGCCACAGATCCCTGGATCCACGCAAAGGGAACCGTGACACTGCTGCTAAAGCTCGGGAGGAAAGCGCACGTGCACGCCACACTCGCGACGAGGACTGACTCCCCTGGGACTCCAGAAGTACCCCAAGATCCATGTCAGAACTGGAGAGGAATCCTCAGGTTCCGGCACCGACTCCACACAAGGTCTCAGGCCCCGGCATAGACGGGAGAGGAATCAATAGAGGACCCCGAGCAACTCGCATGGGGACAGGCCTTTCCTGAGGCCAGCAGAGCGGTTCCCTGAGGTCCGTCGTAAGTCGAGAGCACCTGCAGCAACTCGAGAAAATCCAGGAGGTTCTCCCCTCCAGGCGAGATGAGGCCCATTTCCGCTGAGGCGTCTCGAGGCTATTCGCACTTAACCTCTGGAAGCTCCAAAGGGTCCTTCACACCCTTGCTGCAACTCAAGAAGTTCCCCGACATACCCGTCTCCACTCGAGAGGAAGCACGAGAGTCCCGCCCACATCCAGAGGAGCCCCGTTTCCCCCTGCTAGCTCGAAAGAAGTGATCCTTTCCCTGCGTGGTCGGGAAAGAATTCCCGGCATTCCCGTCGCATCTCAAGAGGAGGCGCTTTCCACAGGAAAGGCGAGAGGAACTCCAGGGTCGTGCCACATTCACAGAGTTCCCCAGATGTCTCACTCCATTTCAGGGAAACCTGTTTTTTCCTGCACTGCCTCGACTTTCAAGCCGAAGATCGACTCACACCATGGTGGCACATGGGACAGCCATGTGGGAAAGCCTCGTGGGAAAGCCTCGTGGGAAAGCCTCAAGGGAAAGCCATAGATCCCTTGATCCACGCTAAGGGAAGCGTGACAGTGCTGCTACAGCTTGGGAGGAAAGCGCACGTGCATGCCCCCACTCGAGACGAAGACTGACTCCCCTGGGGAGACTCGAGAAGTCCCCCAAGATCCATGTCAGCACTGGAGAGGAATACTCAGTTTCCGGCACCGACTCCACACAAGGTCTTAGGCCCCGGCATCGACGGGAGAGGAATCCCGAGAGGCCCCTGAGCTACTCGCATGGGGACTGGCCTTTCCATGGGCCACCAGAGCGGCTCCCTGACATCCCCGTCTTAAGTCGAGAGCACCTGCCGCCACTCGAGAAAATCCAGGAGGTTCTCCCCAGGTGAGTCCCATTACCGCTGAGGCTCTCCCTTCTTCACAACCTCTGGAACTTCCAGAGGGTCCTTCACACCCTTGCTGCAACTCAAGAAGTTCCCCGACATACCGTCTCCACTCGAGAGGAAGCACGAGAGTCCCGCCCACATCCAGAGGAGCCCCGTTTCCGCCTCCTAGCTCCAGAGGAGGGATCCTTTCCCTATGTGGTCGGGAAAGAATTCCCGGCGTTCCCGTCGCATCTCAAGAGAAGGAGCTCTCCACAGTAAAGGCGAGAGGAACTCCAGGGTCGTGCCACCATTCCCAGAGTCCCTCAGATGTCTCAGTCCATTCAGGGAAATATTTTTCCCTGCTTGGCTCGACTTTCAAGCCGAGGATCGACTCACACCACGGTGGCACGTGGGACAGCCCTGTGGGAAAGCCGTGGTCGTGGGAAAGCCTCGTGGGAAAGCCTCGAGGAAAGCCACAGATCCCTTGATCCACGGAAGGGAAGCATGACACTGCTGCTAGAGCTCAGGAGGAAAGTGCACATGCATTCCCCACTGGAGACGAGGAGTGACTCCCCTGTGGAGACTCCAACAGTCCCCAAGATCCATGTCAGCACTGGAGAGGAATCCTCAGGTTCCGGCACCGACTCCACACAAGGTTTTAGGACCCGGCATCGACGGGAGAGGAATCCTGAGAGGCCCCCGAGCAACTCCCAAGTGGACTGGCCTTTCCTGAGGCCACCAGAGCGGGTCCCTGAAGTCCCCGTCGTAAGTCGATAGCACCTGCCGCAACTCGAGAAAATCCAGGAGGTTCTCCCCTCCAGGCGAGATGAGGCCCATTTCCGCACAGGCGTCTCGAGGCTAATCACACCAGCCTCGGTAAATTCCAAAGGGTCCTTCACACCCTTGCTGCAGCTCAAGAAGATCCCGACATACCCGTCTCCGCTCGAGAGGAAGCAGGAGAGTCCTGCCCACATCCAGAGGAGCCCCGATTCCGCCTCAAAGCTCGAGAGGAGGAATCCTTTCCCTGCGTGTGCGGGAAAAGAATTCCCGGCGTTCCCGTCACATCTGAAGTGGAGGCACTCTCCACAGGAAAGGCGAGAGGAACTCCAGGTTCGTGCCACCATTCCCAGATTCCCCAGATGTCTCAGTCCATTCCAGGGAAAACAGTTTTCCTTGCACTGCCTCGACTTTCAAGCCGAGGAGCGACTCACACCACGGTGGCACGTGGGACAGCCCTGTGGGAAAGCCTCCTGGGAATGCGTCGTGGGAAAGCCTCGAGGGAAAGCCACAGATCCCTTGATCCAGGCGAAGGAAGCATGACACTGCTGCCACAGCTCCGGAGTAAGCGCAAGTGCATGCGCCCACTCAAACGAGGACTGACTCCCCTAGGGAGACTCCAGAAGTACCCCAAGATCCATGTCAGCACTGCAGAGGAATCCTCAGGTTCCGGCACCGACTCCACACAAGGTCTTAGGCCCCGGCATCGATGGTAGAGGAATCCCGAGAGGCCCCCGAGCAACTCGCATGTGGACTGGCCTTTCCTGAGGCCACCAGAGCGGGTCCCTGAGGTCCCCGTCGTAAGTCGAGAGCACCTGCCGCAACTCGAGAAAATCCAGGAGGTTCTCCCTCCAGGCGAGATGAAGCCCATTTCCGCTGAAGCGTCTGGAGGCTAATCACACCTAACCTCTGAACTTCCAAAGGGTCCTCACACCCTTGCTGCAACTCAAGAAGTTCCCCGACATACCCGTCTCCTCTCGATAGGAAGCACGAGGGTCCCGCCACATCCAGAGGAGCCCCTTTCCGCCTCGTAGCTCGAGATGTGGGATCCTTTCCCTGCTTCGTCGGGAAAGAATTCCCGCGTTCCCGTCGCATCTCAAGTGGAGGCGCTCTCCACAGGAAATGCGAGAGGAACTCCAGAGTCGTGCCACCATTCCAAGAGTCCCTAGATGTCTCAGTCCATTCCAGAGGAACCTGTTTTTCCCTGCACTGCCTCGACTTTCACGCCGAG
>NW_017190785.1:0-11110 GCF_001704415.2 Capra hircus | reverse complement strand
CGCGAAGGAAGGCGTGACACTACTGCTAACTGCGGAGGAAAGCGCACGTGCATCCCCCGACTCGGAGACGAGGACTGGTACCCCAAGATCCATGTCAGCACTGGAGAGGAATCCTCAGGTTCCGGCACCGTCTCCACACAAGGTTTTAGGCCCCGCATCGACGGGAGAAGAATCCCGAGAGGCCCCGAGCAACTCGCATGGGGACTGGCCTTTCCTGAGGCCACCAGAGCGGGTCCCTGAAGTCCCCGTCGTAAGTCGAGAGCACCTGCCGCAACTTGAGAAATCCAGGAGGTTCTCCCCTCCAGGCGAGATGAGGCCCATTTCCGCTGAGGCGTCTCGAGGCTAATCACACCTAACCTTTGGAACTTCCAAAGGACCCTTCACACCTTGCTGCAACTCAAGAATTCCCCGACATACCCGTCTCCACTCGAGAGGAAGCACCAGAGACCCGCCCACATCCAGAGGAGCCCCGTTTCCGCCTCCTAGCTCGAGAGGAGGATCCTTTCCCTGCGTGGGGAAAGAATTCCGGCGTTCCTGTCGCATCTCAAGAGGAGCTCTCCACAGGAAAGGCGAGAGGAACTCCAGGGTCGTGCCACCATTCCCAGAGTCCCCCAGATGTCTCAGTCCATTTCAGGGAAACCTGATTTCCCTGCACTGCCTCGAATTTCTAGCCGAGGATCGACTCACACCACGATGGCACGTGGGACAGCCCTGTGGAAAGCCTCGTGGGAAAGCCTCGAGGAAAGCCACAGATCCCTTGATCCACGCGAAAGGAAGCGCTTGCACTGCTGCTACAGCTCGGGAGGAAAGGTCGCACGTTCATGCCCCCACACAAGACGACGACTAACTCCCTGGGGAGACTTCCAGAAGTACCCCAAGATCCATGTCAGCACTGGAGAGGAAACCTCAGGTTCCGGCACCGACTCCACACAGGGTCTTAGGCCCCGGCATCGACGGGAGAGGAATCCCGAGAGGCCCGCAGAGCAATTCGCATGGGGACTGGCCTTTCCTGAGGCCACCAGAGCAGGTTCCCTGAGGTCCCCGTACGTAAGTCGAGAGCACCTGCCGCTAACTCGAGAAAATCCAGGAGGTTCTCCCCTCCAGGCGAGATGAGGCCCCTTTTCCTCTGAGGCGTCTCGAGGCTAACCATACCTAACATCTGGAACTTCCAAAGGGTCCTTCACACCCTTGCTGCAACTCAATAAGTTCCCCGACATACCTGACTCCACTCGAGAGGAAGCACGAGAATCCCGCCCACATCCAGAGGAGCCCCGTTTCCGCCTCATACCTCGAGGTCAGGTATCCTTTCCCTGCATGTTCGGGAAAGAATTCCCGGTGTTCCCGTCGCATCTCATGAGGAGGCGCTCTCCACAGGAAAGGCGGAGGAACTCCAGGGTCATGCCACCATTCCAAGAGTCCCCCAGATATCTCAGTCTGCCGGGGTCCAGCCCCGCTGGATCCAGGGAATTCGACGGATGGACGGCGTTGTCGTGGAAAGTCTTTTTTATTTATTTATGTAAGATTAGATTAAGAAATTATAGTGTAGTAAGAAGATTAACTGGAGGAAAAGGGCTGAATATCTTGGTTTACGTGGAAGGCCAATAAAATTCCAGACAAAGAATTTTCACCATCTACGTTGGGCCACCAGCCCCTGCTTGAATATCTAAGGGTGCCTCACCTTAAGCTCCCTTTCGTGCAGGTCTTAACAGCCAGGCAAGTAAGTAGACCTGGCGAGCCTCCGCGCCCCTGGTGGAGATTCAGCCTGAAGTTAAAGTAAAAAGCAGAGAGAAGGAAAGGGAGAGAAGAAGAAAGAGAGAAAAAGACACGGAGGGAGCCTGAGTCTCAAGAAACCAGGCCGAGAGACTAGTTCGAGAAACTGGTCCGAGAAACTGGCCCCATCCTTTATTGTTCATAAAGCCTTTTATACTTTTGATAAAACATGGAGTTCAATGGGTAACACAAAATTATGTAGCGTTTGCACCCCAGACTCTTTCTGTACATCATTTTGTATACAAAAGGTCTCTGGTGATTTACATTATCTTCTGGCCAAGAGGCTTGTTAAACACTTTTTGGCTCTCTTCCTTAATGAATGTTAATTTTGTTTCCTCTGAAGTGTTTTTCTTTAATCTGCATTTCCTTAAAGCATTAAAGTTACATCTCTATAAAACAAAGGTGCAGTGGGTTATAACAAAGAAGGTACTTAACTCAAAGATCTAATGTTCCTAATACCAGGTCTACTACTTGTTTTTTTAATATACCAACTCTATCTAAAAATAAAGGATATGAAAATTTAGCAGCAAGCATTGACCCAAAAAATGAAACTTTTAATCAGTCCTATTATAAAGATTTTGACTCCTCGGATGCCCCTACATTCCTAGGATGCTTTAAGCTTCCTGTGCCTCCTGGGGAAAGGAGGCCTCAAACAATCACATGCCCAGCTGTACGAGTCCTGCAGGCAGGCTAGAAAGCATTCAGAGGGGTTTTTGGATTGAAACACTCTTTCAAATGCTGAAGACTAAAGCCCTGAATTGACTTTTTCCAGAAAATGTCAGAAGAGTGGAAAAGCAGAGCAAAAAAGCCGGCAGATTTTTGTTGGGGTATGTGCGTAGGAACTTCCAGAGGGGTCCCTGAAGTCTGAACACACCATGCCTATGTCAGCTTTTCTTCCTCATGACGTTATCACGGACGGGAGTCCTCATACTGGCTCCCAGCATCAGTCCAATCCAGAGGAACCTGTTTTCCCTGCACTGCCTCGACTTTCACGCTGAGGATCAACTCACACCACGGTGGCACGAGGGAAAGCCCTGTGAGACAGCCTCGTGGGAAAGCCTCCAGGGAAAGCCACAGATCCCTTGATCCACACGACGGGAAGCGTGACCTCTGGCCAGTGCTTGACAGCTCGGAGATGGAGAAGTCACACTGTGGTCGTCGCCCCTCGACTTGAGAGGCCAAGGTTGACCTCCTCTGCAGGAAGCTCCGGAGGAGCACCCCAATAGCCACGGTGCTTTCCTCCCGAGCTGTAGCAGCAGGTCACGCTTCCCGTCGTGTGGATCAAGGGATCTGTGGCTTTCCCTGGAGGCTTTCCACGAGGCTTCTCACAGGGCTTTCCCTCGTGCCACCGTGGTGTGAGTTGATCCTCAGCGTGAAAGTCGAGGCAGTGCAGGGAAAACAGGTTCCTCTGGATTGGACTGATGCTGGGAGCCAGTATGAGGACTCCCGTCCGTGATAACGTCATGAGGAAGAAAAGCTGACATAGGCATGGTGTGTTCAGACTTCAGGGACCCCTCTGGAAGTTCCTACGCACATACCCCAACAAAAATCTGCCGGCTTTTTTGCTCTGCTTTTCCACTCTTCTGACATTTTCTGGAAAAAGTCAATTCAGGGCTTTAGTCTTCAGCATTTGAAAGAGTGTTTCAATCCAAAAACCCCTCTGAATGCTTTCTAGCCTGCCTGCAGGACTCGTACAGCTGGGCATGTGATTGTTTGAGGCCTCCTTTCCCCAGGAGGCACAGGAAGCTTAAAGCATCCTAGGAATGTAGGGGCATCCGAGGAGTCAAAATCTTTATAATAGGACTGATTAAAAGTTTCATTTTTTGGGTCAATGCTTGCTGCTAAATTTTCATATCCTTTATTTTTAGATAGAGTTGGTATATTAAAAAAACAAGTAGTAGACCTGGTATTAGGAACATTAGATCTTTGAGTTAAGTACCTTCTTTGTTATAACCCACTGCACCTTTGTTTTATAGAGATGTAACTTTAATGCTTTAAGGAAATGCAGATTAAAGAAAAACACTTCAGAGGAAACAAAATTAACATTCATTAAGGAAGAGAGCCAAAAAGTGTTTAACAAGCCTCTTGGCCAGAAGATAATGTAAATCACCAGAGACCTTTTGTATACAAAATGATGTACAGAAAGAGTCTGGGGTGCAAACGCTACATAATTTTGTGTTACCCATTGAACTCCATGTTTTATCAAAAGTATAAAAGGCTTTATGAACAATAAAGGATGGGGCCAGTTTCTCGGACCAGTTTCTCGAACTAGTCTCTCGGCCTGGTTTCTTGAGACTCAGGCTCCCTCCGTGTCTTTTTCTCTCTTTCTTCTTCTCTCCCTTTCCTTCTCTCTGCTTTTTACTTTAACTTCAGGCTGAATCTCCACCAGGGGCGCGGAGGCTCGCCAGGTCTACTTACTTGCCTGGCTGTTAAGACCTGCACGAAAGGGAGCTTAAGGTGAGGCACCCTTAGATATTCAAGCAGGGGCTGGTGGCCCAACGTAGATGGTGAAAATTCTTTGTCTGGAATTTTATTGGCCTTCCACGTAAACCAAGATATTCAGCCCTTTTCCTCCAGTTAATCTTCTTACTACACTATAATTTCTTAATCTAATCTTACATAAATAAATAAAAAAAGACTTTCCACGACAACGCCGTCCATCCGTCGAATTCCCTGGATCCAGCGGGGCTGGACCCCGGCAGACTGAGATATCTGGGGGACTCTTGGAATGGTGGCATGACCCTGGAGTTCCTCCGCCTTTCCTGTGGAGAGCGCCTCCTCATGAGATGCGACGGGAACACCGGGAATTCTTTCCCGAACATGCAGGGAAAGGATACCTGACCTCGAGGTATGAGGCGGAAACGGGGCTCCTCTGGATGTGGGCGGGATTCTCGTGCTTCCTCTCGAGTGGAGTCAGGTATGTCGGGGAACTTATTGAGTTGCAGCAAGGGTGTGAAGGACGCTTTGGAAGTTCCAGATGTTAGGTATGGTTAGCCTCGAGACGCCTCAGAGGAAAGGGCCTCATCTCGCCTGGAGGGGAGAACCTCCTGGATTTTCTCGAGTTACGGCAGGTGCTCTCACTTACGACGGGGTCTCAGGGACCTGCTCTGGTGGCCTCAGGAAAGACCAGTCCCCATGCGAATTGCTCGCCGGGCCTCTCGGGATTCCTCTCCCGTCGATGCCGGGCCTAAGACCCTGTGTGGAGTCGGTGCGAACCTGAGGTTTCCTCTCCAGTGCTGACATGGATCTTGGGGTACTTCTGAGTTCCCCAGGGGAGTTAGTCGTCCTCTTGTGTGGGGGCATGAACGTGCACCTCCCTCCCGAGCTGTAGCAGCAGTGCAGCGCTTCCTTTCGCGTGATCAAGGGATCTGTGGCTTCCCTCGAGGCTTTCCCACGAGGCTTTCCCACAGGCTGTCCCACGTGCCATCGTGGTGTGAGTCGATCCTCGGCTAGAAATTCGAGGCAGTGCAGGGAAATCAGGTTTCCCTGAAATGGACTGAGACATCTGGGGGACTCTGGGAATGGTGGCACGACCCTGGAGTTCCTCTCGCCTTTCCTGTGGAGAGCGCCTCCTCTTGAGATGCGACAGGAACGCCCGGAATTCTTTCCCGACCACGCAGGGAAAGGATCCCTCCTCTCGAGCTAGGAGGCGGAAACGGGCTCCTCTGGATGTGGCGGGTCTCTGGTGCTTCCTCTCGAGTGGAGACGGGGTATGTCGGGGAACTTCTTGAGTTTGCAGCAAGGTGTGAAGGTCCTTTGAAGTTCCAAAGGTTAGGTGTGATTAGCCTCGAGACGCGCCTCAGCGGAAATGGGCCTCATCTCGCCTGGAGGGGAGAACCTCCTGGATGTTCTCAAGTTGCGGCAGGTGCTCTCGACTTACGACGGGGACCTCAGGGACCCGCTCTGGTGGCCTCAGGAAAGGCCAGTCCCCATGCGAGTTGCTCGGGGGCCTCTCGGGATTCTTCTCCCGTCGATGCCGGGGCCTAAAACCTTGTGTGGAGACGGTGCCGGAACCTGAGGATTCCTCTCCAGTGCTGACATGGATCTTGGGTTTCTGGAGTCTCCCCAGGGGAGTCAGTCCTCGTCTCGAGTGGGGGCATGCACGTGCGCTTTCCTCCCGAGCTGTAGCAGCAGTGTCACGCTTCCCTTCGCCTGGATCAAGGGATCTGTGCCTTTCCCTTGAGGCTCTCCCACGAGGCTTTCCCAGAAGGCTTTCCACAGGGCTGTCCCACGTGCCACCGTGGTGTGAGTCGATCCTCGGCTTGAAAGTCGCGGCAATCGAGGGAAAACAGATTTCCCTGGAATGGACTTAGACATCTGCGGACTCTGGGAATGGTGGCAAGACCCGGAGTTCCTCTCGCCTTCCAGTGGAGAGCGCCTCCTCTTGAGATGCGACGGGAATGCCGGGAATTCTTTCCCGACCACGCAGGGAAAGGATCCCCCTCTCGAGCTAGGAGGCGGAAACGGGGCTCCTCTGGATGTGGGCGGGCTCTCGTGCTTACTCTGGAGTAGAGACGGGAATGTCGGGGAACTTCTTGAGTTGCAGCAAGGGTGTGAAGGACCCTTTGGAAGTTCCAGAGGTTAGGTGTGATTAGCCTCGAGACGCCTCAGCGGAAATGGGCCTCATCTCGCCTGGAGGGGACAACCTCCTGGATTGTTTCTAGTTGCGGCAGGTCCTCTCGTCTTACGACGGGACCTCAGGGACCCGCTCTGGTGGCCTCAGGAAAGGCCAGTCCCCATGCGAGTTGCTCGGGGGCCTCTCGGGATTTTCTCTGCCGTTCATGCCGGGCTTAAGACCTTGTGTGGAGTCGGAGCCGGAACGTGAGGATTACTCTCCAGTGCTGACATGGATCTTTGGGGTACTCCGGAGTCTCCCCAGGGGAGTCAGTCCTCGTCTCAAGTAGGGGCATGCACGTGTGCTTTCCTCCCGAATTGCAGCAGCAGTGTCACGCTTCCCTTCCCGAGGATCAAGGATCAGTGGCTTTCCCTCGGGCTTTCCATGAGGCTTTCACACGAGGCTTTCCACAGGGCTGTCCCACGTGCCACCGTGGTGTGAGTCGATCCTCGGCTTGAAAGTTGAGGCAGTGCAGGGAAAACAGGTTTCCCTGGAATGGACTGAGATATCTGGGGCACTCTGGGAATGGTGGCACCACCCTGGAGTTCCTATCGCCTTTCCTGTGGAGAGCGCCTCCTTTGAGATGCGACGGGAACGCCGGGAATTCTTTCCCGACCACGCAGGGAACGGATCCCTGCTCTCGAGCTAGGAGGCGGAAACGGGGGCTCCTCTGGATGTGGGCGGGACTCTCGTGCTTCCTCTCGAGTGGAGATGGGTTTATCTGGGAACTTCTTAAGTTGCAGCAGGGGTGTGAAGGACCCTTTGGAAGTTTCAGAGGTTATGTGTGATTAGCCTCGAGACGCCTCAGCGGAAATGGGCCTCATCACGCCTGGAGGTGAGAACCTCCTGGATTTTCTCGAGTTGCGGCAGGTGCTCTCAACTTACAAAGGGCACAATAGGGACCCGCTCTGTTGGCCTTAGGAAAGGCCAGTCCCCATGCGAGTTGCTCGGGGGCCTCTCGGGATTCCTCTCCCGACGATGCCGGGGCCTAAGACCTTGTGTGGAGTCGTGCTGGAACCTGAGGATTCCTCTCCAGTGCTGACATGGATCTTGGGGTACTTCTGGAGTCTCCCCAGGGGAGTCAGTCCTGGTCTCGAGTTTGGGTATGCACGTGCGCTTTCCTCCCGAGCTCTAGCAGCATTGTCACGCTTCCCTTCGCGTGGAACAAGGGATCTGTGGCTTTCCCTCGAGGCTTTCCCAAGAGGCTTTCCAATGAATCCTTCCCACAGGCCTCTCCACGTGCCACCATGGTGTGAGTCGATCCTCGGCTTGAAAGTCGAGGCAGTGCAGGGAAAACAGGTTTCCCTGGAATGGACTGAGACATCTGGGGGGACTCTGGGAATGGTGGCCGGACCCTGGAGTTCCTCTCGCCTTTCCTGTGGAGAGCTCCTCTTTTTGAGATGCGACGGGAACGCAGGGAATTCTTCCCGACCACGCAGGGAAAGGATCCCTCCTTTCGAGCTAGGAGGTGGAAACTGGGCTCCTCTGGATGTGGGTGGGACTCTCGTGCTTCCTCTCGAGTGGAGACGGGTATGTCGAGGAACTTCTTGAATTGCAGCAAGGGTGTGAAGGACCCTTTGGAAGTTCCAGAGTTTAGGTGTGATTAGCCTCGAGACGCTGCTGCGGAAATGGGCCTAATCTCTCCTGGAGGGGAGAACCTCCTGGATTTTCTCGAGTTGCGGCAGGTGCTCTCGACTTATGATGGTGACCTCAGGGACCCGCTCTGGTGGCCTCAGGCAAGGCCAGTCCCCAGCGAATTGGTCGACGGCATCTCGGGATTCCTCTCCTGTCGATGCCGGGCCTAAGACCTTGTGTGGAGTCGGTGCCGGAACCTGAGGTTTCCTCTCCGGTGCTGACATGGATCTTAGGGTATTTCTGGAGTCTCCCCAGGGGAGTCAGTCCTCGTCTCGTATTGGGGCATGCACGTGCGATTTCCTCTCGAGTTGTAGCAGTAGTGTCACGCTTCCCTTCGCGTGGATCAAGGGATCTGTGCCTTTCCCTCAAGGCTTGCCCAGGAGGCTTTCCCACAGGGCTGTCCCACGTGCCACCATGGTGTGAGTCAATCCTCGGCTTGAAAGTCGAGGCAGTGCAGGGAAAACAGGTTTTCCTGGAATGGACTGAGACATCTGGGGGACTCTGGGAATGGTGGCACGACCCTGGAGTTCCTCTCGCCTTTCCTGTGGAGAGCGCCTCCTCTTGAGATGCGACGGAAACGCCGGGAATTCTTTCCCGACCACACAGGGAAAGGATCCCTCCTCTCGAGCTAGGAGGCGGAAACGGGGCTCCTCTGGATGAGGGCGGGACTCTCGTGGTTCCTCTCGAGTGGAGACGGGCATGTCACGGAACTTCTTGAGTTGCAGCAAGAGTGTGAAGGACCCTTTGGAAGTTCCAGAAGTTAGGTGTGATTAGCCTCGAGACGCCTCAGCGGAAATGGGCCTCATCTCGCCTGGAGGGGGAACCTCCTGGATTTTCTCGAGTTGCGGCAGGTGCTCTCAACTTACGATGGGGACCTCAGGAACCCGCTCTTGTGGTCTCAGGAAAGGCCAGTCGCCATGCGAGTTGCTCGGGGGCCTCTTGGGATTCCTCTCCCGTCAATGCTGTGGCCTAAGACCATGTGTGGAGTAGGTGCTGGAATCTCAGCATTCCTTTCCAGTGCTGACATGGATCTTGGGGTACGTCTGGAGTCTCCTCAGGAGAGTCAGTCCTCGTCTCGAGTGGGGGCACGCACGTGCGCTTTCCTCCCGAGCTGAAGCAGCAGTGTCGTGCTTGCCTTCGCATGGATCAAGAGATAAGGGGCTTTCCCTCGAGGCTTTCCCACGAGGCTTTCCCATGAGGCTTTCCCACAGGGCTGTCCCACGTGCCACCGTGGTGTGAGTCGATCCTCGGCTTGAAAGTCGAGGCAATGCAGGGAATGCTGGTTTCCCTGGAATGGACTGAGACATCTGGGGGACTCTGGGAATGGTGGCCCGACCCTGGAGTTTCTCTCGCCTTTCCTGTGGAGAGCGCCTCCTCTTGAGAAGTGACGGAAACGCCGGGAATTCTTTCCCGACCATGCAGGGAAAGGATCCTTCCTCTCGGAGCTAGGAGGCGGAAACGGGGCTCCTCTGGATGTGGACGGGACTCTCGTGCTTCCTATCGAGTCGAGACAGGTATGTCGGGGGAACTGCTTGAGTTGCAACATGGTTGTAAAGGACCCTTTGGAAGTTCCAGATGTTAGATGTGATTAGCCTGGAGACGCCACAGTGGAAATGGGCCTCGTCTCGCCTGGAGGGGGATAACCTCTTGGATTTTCTCGAGTTGCGGCAGTGCTCTCGACTTACGACGGGGACCTCAGGGACCCGCTCTGGTGGCCTCAGGAAAGGCCAGTCCCCATGCGAGTTGCTCGGGGCCTCTCGGATTCCTCTCCCATCGATGCCGCGGCCTAAGACCTTGTGTGGAGTCGCTGCCGGAACCTGAGGATTCCTCTCCAGTGCTGACATGGATCTTGGGGTACTTCTGGAGTCTCCCCAGGGGAGTCAGTCCTCGTCTCGAGTGGGGGCATGCACGTGCGCTTTCTCCCGAGCTGTAGCAGCAGTGTCACGCTGCCTTCGCGTGGATCAAGGGGTCTGTGGCTTTCCCTCGAGGCTTTCCCACGAGGCTTTCCCACGAGGCTTTCTAACGAGGCTTTCCCACAGGGTGTCCCACGTGCCACCGTGGTGTGAGTCGATCCTCGGCTTGAAAGTCGAGGCAGTGCAGGGAAATCAGGTTTCCCTGGAACGGATGGAGACATCTGATTGTCTCTGGGAATGGTGGCACGACCCTGGAGTTCCTCTCGCCTTTCCTGTGGAGAGCGCCTGCTCTTGAGATGCGACGGGAACGCCGGGAATTCTTTCCCGACCACGCAGGGAAAGGATCCCTCCTCTCGAGCTAGGAGGCGGAAACGGGGCTCCTCTGGATGTGGCCAGGACTCTCGTGCTTCCTCTCAAGTGGAGCCGGGTATGTCGGGGAACTTCTTGAGTTGCAGCAAGGGTGTGAAGTACCCTTTGGAAGTTCCAGAGGTTAGGTGTGATTAGCTCGAAACACCTCAGCGGAAATGGGCCTCATCTGGCCTGGAGGGGAGAACCTCCTGGATTTTCTCGAGTTGCAGCAGGTGCTCTCGACTTACGACGGGGACCTCAGGGAACCCGCTCTGGTGGCCTCAGGAAAGGCCAGTCCCCATGCGAGTTTCTCGGGGGCCTCTCGGGATTCCTCTCCCTTCGATGTCGGGGCCTAAGACCTTGTGTGCAGTCGGTGCCGGAACCTGAGGATTCCTTTCCAGTGCTGACATGGATCTTGGGGTACCTCTGGAGTCTCCCCGGGATTCAGGCTCGTCTCGAGTGGGGCATGAGTGTGCCTTTCCTCCCATGCTGTAGCAGCAGTGTCATGCTTCTGCTTGCGTGGACCAAGGGATCTGTGACTTTCCCTCGAGTCTTTCCCTCGAGGCTCTCCCACAGGGCTGTCCCACGTGTCTGTCTCGGTGGTGTGAGTCGATCCTCGGCGTGAAAGCGAGGCAGTGCAGGGAAAACAGGTTCCTGTGGAATGGACTGAGACATCTGGGGGAGTCTTGGAATGGTGGCACGACCTGCAGTTCCTCTCCCCTTTCCTTTGGAGAGCGCCTCCTCTTGAGATGCGATGGGAATGCCGGGAATTATTCTTTCGACCTGTAGGGAAAGGATCCCTCATCTCGAGCTACGAGCCGGAAACGGA
>NW_017190784.1:0-11110 GCF_001704415.2 Capra hircus | reverse complement strand
GGCGCTCTTCACAGGAAAGGCGAGAGGGACTCCAGGGTCGTGCCACCATTCCCAGAGTCCCCAGATGTCTCAGTCCATTCCAGGGAAACCTGTTTTCCCTGCACTTCCCTCGACTTTCAAGCCGAGGATCGACTCAACCGCGGTGGCACGTGGGACAGCCCTGTGGGAAAGCCCTGCGGGAATCCTCGAGGGAAAAGCCACAGATCCCTTGATCCAAGCAAAGGGAAGCGTGACACTGCTGCAAAAGCTGGGGAGGAAAGCGCACGTGCATGCCTCCCTTCGAGACGAGGACTGACTCCACTGGGGAGACTCCAGAAGTACCCCAAGATCCATGTCAGCACTGGAGAGGAATCCTCACGTTCCGGCACTGACTCCACACAAGGACTTAGGCCCCGGCATCGACGGGAGAGGAATCCCGAGAGGCCCCCGACAACTCGCATGGGAATGGCCTTTCCTGAGGCCACCAGAGCGGGTCCCTGGTCCCCGTAAGTCGAGAGCACCTGCCGCAACTCGAGAAAATCCAGGAGGTTCTCGCCTCCAGGCGAGATGAGGCCCATTTCCGCAGAGGCGTCTCGAGGCTAATCACATCTAACATCTGGAACTTCCAACGGGTCCTTCACACCCTTGCTGCAACTCAAGAAGTTCCCGACATACCCGTCTCCACTTGAGAGGAAGCACGAGAGTCCCGCAACATCCATAGGAGCCCGTTTCCGACTCCTAGCTCGAGAGGAGGGATCCTTTCCCTGCGTGGTCGGAAAGAATTCCCGGCGATCCCGTCGAATCTCAAGAGGAGGCGCTCTTCACAGGAAAGGCGAGAGGAACTCCAGCGTCGTGCCACCATTCCCAGAGTCCCCCAGATGTCTCCGTCCATTTCAGGGAAACCTGTTTTCCCTGCACTGCCTCGACTTTCAATCCGAGGATCGACTCACATCACGGTGGCACGTGGGACAGCCCTATGGAAAGCGTCGTGGGAAAGGCCCTGATCCCTTGATCCACGCGAAGAGAAGCACGACACTGCTGCTACAGCTCGGGAGGAAAGCGCACGTGCATGCCCCACTCGAGACGAGACTGACTCCCCTGGGGAGACTACATAAGAACCCCAAGATCCATGTCTGCACTGGAGAGGAATCCTCAGGTTCCGGCACCGACTCCACACAAGGCCTTTGGCCCCGGCATTGACGGGAGAGGAATCCCGAGAGGCCCCCCTAGCAACTCGCATGTGGACTGGCCTTTCCTGAGGCCACCAGAGCGGGTCCCTGAGGTCCCAGTCGTAAGTCGAGCACCTGCCGCAACTCGAGAAAATCCAGGAGGTTCTCCCCTCCTTTGAGATGAGGCCCATTTCCGCTGAGGCGTCTCGAGGCTAATCACATCTAACCATTCTGGAACTTTCAAAGGTCCTTCACACCCTTGCTGCAATTCAAGAAGTTCCCCGACATACCCGTCGCCACTCGAGAGGAAGCACGAGAGTCCCGCCCACATCCAGAGGAGCCACGTTTCCGCTCCTAGCTCGAGAGGAGGGATCCTTTCCCTGCGTGGTCGGGAAAGAATTCCCGGCGTTTCCGTCGCATCTCAAGAGGAGGCGCTCTCCACAGGAAAGGCGAGAGGAACTCCAGGGTCGTGCCACCATTCCCAGAGTCCCCCAGATGTCTCAGTCCACTCCAGGGAAACCTGTTTTCCCTGCACTGCCTCGACTTTCAAGCCGAGGATCCACTCACACCAGGTGGCACGTGGGCAGCCTCGTGGGAAAGCCTCCTGGAAGCCTGGAGGGAAAGCCACAGATCCCTTGATCCACGCGAAGGGAAGCGTGACACTGCTGCTACAGCTCGGGAGGAAAGCGCACGTGCATGCCCCCACTCGAGACGAGGACTGACTCCCCTGGGGAGACTTCAGAAGTACCCCAAGATCCATGTCAGCACTGGAGAGGAATCCTCAGGTTCCGGCCCCGACTCCACACAAGGTCTTTAGGGCCCGGCATCGACGGGAGAGGAATCCCGAGAGGCCCCAAGCAACTCGCATGGGGACTGGCCTTTCCTGAGGCCACCAGAGCGGGTCCCTGAGGTCCCCGTTTAAGTCCAGAGCACCTGCCGCAACTCGAGAAAATCCAGGGGTTCTCCCCTCCAGGCCGATGAGGCCCATTTCCGCTGAGGCTTCTCGAGGCTAATCATACCTAACCTCTGGAACTTCCAAAGGGTCCTTCACACTCTTGCTGCAACTCAAGAAGTTCCCCGATATACCCGTCTCCACTCGAGACGAAGCACGAGAGTCCCGCCCACATCCAGAGGAGCCCGTTTCCGCCTCATAGCTGAGAGGAGGGACCCTTTCCCTGCGTGGTCTGGAAAGAATTCCCGGCGTTCCCGTCGCATCTCAAGAGGAGGTGCTCTCCACAGGAAAGGCGAGAGGAACTCCAGGTCGTGCCACCATTACCAGAGTCCTCCAGATGTCTCAGTCCATTCCAGGGAAACCTGTTTTCCCTGCACTGCCTCGACTTTCAAGCCGAGGATCGACTCACACCACGGTGGCACGTGGGAGAGCCCTGTGAGAAAGCCTCGTGGGAAAGCCTCCTCGTGGAAAGCCTCGAGGGAAAGCCACTGATCACATGATCCAGGCGACGGGAGGGTTACACTGCTGCTACAGCTCGGAGGAAAGCGCACGTGCATGCCCCCACTCGAGGAGGACTGACTCCCTGGGGAGACTCCAGAAGTACCCTAAGATCCATGTCAGCACTGGAGAGGAATCCTCAGGTTCCAGCACTGACTCCACACAAAGTCTTAGGCCCGGCATCGAAGGGAGAGGAAATCCCAAGTGGCCCCCCGAGCTACTCGCATGGGGACTGGCCTTTCCTGAGGCCACCAGAGCGGGTCCCTGAGGTCCCCGTCTTAAGTCGAGAGCACCTGCAGCAACTCGAGAACATCCAGGATTTCTCCCCTCCGGGCAAGATGAGGTCCATTTCCGCTGAGGCGTCTCGAGGCTAATCACACCTAACCTCTGGAACTTCCAAAGGGTCCTTCACACCTTGCTGCAACTCAAGAAGTTCCCCGACATACCAGTCTCCACTCAAGAGGAAGCACGAGGGTCCCGCCCACATCCAGAGGAGCCTGGATTCCACCTCGTAGCTTGAGATTAGGGATTCTTTTCCTGCTTCGTCTGGAAAGAATTCCCGGCTTTCCCGTCGCATCTCAAGAAGAGGCGCTCTCAACAGGAAAGGCGAGAGAACTCCAGTTCTTGCCACAATTCCAAGGACCCCAGATGTCTCAGTCCATTCCAGAAACTTGTTTTCCCTGCACTGCCTCTACTTTCACGCCGAGGATCCACTCACTCCACCATGGCATGTCCCTGGTGGGACAGCCCTGTGGGAAAGCCTCTTCGGAAAGCCTCGGGGAAAGCCACAGATCCCTTGATCCCGCGATGGGAAGTGTGACACTGCTGCTACAGTTCGTGAGGGAACGCTCAAGTGCATGCCCCCACACGAGATGAGCACTGACTCCCCAGGGAGACTCCAGAAGTACCCCAAGATCCATGTCAGCACTGGAGAGGAATCCTCAGGTTCCAGCCCCGACTCCACACAAGGTCTTAGGCCCCGACATCGACGGGAGAGGAATTCCGAAAGGCCCCCCTTGCAACTCCCATGGGCACTGGCCTTTCCTGAGGCCACCAGAGCGGTCCCTGAGGTCCCCGTCGTAAGTCGAGGGCACCTGCCCACAACTCGAGAAAATCCAGGAGGTTCTCCCCTCCAGGCGAGATGAGGCCCATTTCCGCGGAGGCGTCTCGAGCTAATCACACCTAACCTCTGGAACTTCCAAAGGGTCCTTCACACCCTTGCTGCAACACAAGAAGTTCCCGACATACCGTCTCCACTGGAGAGGAAGCACGAGAGTCCGCCCACATCCAGAGGAGCCCCGTTCCGCTCCTAGCTCGAGAGAGGGATCCTTTCCCTGCGTGGTCGGTCATTTATTCCCAGCATTCCCGTCGCATTTCAAGAGGAGGCGCTCTCCACAAGAAAGGCGAGAGGAACTCCAGGGTTGTGCCACCATTCCCAGAGTCCCCCAGATGTCTCAGTCCATTCCAGGGAAACCTGTTTTCCCTGCACTGCCTCGACTTTCAAGCCGAGGATCGACTCTCACCACTGTGGCATGTGGGACAGACCTGTGGGAAGCCTCGTGGGAAAGCCTCGAGGGAAAGCCACAGATCCCTTGATACACGCGAAGGGAAGCGGACACTGCTGCTACAGCTCGGGAGGAAAGCGCACGTGCATGCCTCCCCTCGAGACGAGGACTGACTCCCTTGGGAGACTCCAGAAGTACCCCAAGATCCATGTCAGCACTGGAGAGAAATCCTCAGGTTCCGGAACCGACTCCACACAAGGCCTTGGCCACGGCATCGACGGAGAGGAATCCCGAGAGGCCACAGAGCAACTCGCATGGGTCTGGCCTTTCCTGAGGCCACCAGAGCGGGTCCCTGAGTTCCCCGTCCTATGTCGAGAGCACCTGCTGCAACTCGAGATAATACAGGAGGTTCTCCCCTCCAGGCGAGATGAGGCCATTTTCCGCTGAGGCGTCTCGAGTCTAAACACACCTAACCTCTGGAACTTCCAAAGGGTCCTTCACACCCTTGCTGCAACTCAAGAAGTTCCCCGACATACCCGTCTCCACTCGAGAGGAAGCACAAGAGTCCCGCCCACATCCAGAGGAGCCCCGTTTCCGCCTCCTAGCTCGAGAGGAGGGATCCTTTCCCTACGTGGTCGGGAAAGAATTCCCGGCGTTCCCGTCACATCTCAAGAGGAGTCGCTCTCCACCGGAGAGGGAGAGGAACTCCAGGGTCGTGCCACCATTCCCAGAGTCCCCAGATATCTCAGTCCATTCCAGGGAAACCTGTTTTCCCTGCACTGCCTCGACCTTCAAGCCGAGGATCGACTCACACCACGGTGGCACGTTGGACAGCCTGTGGGAAAGCCTCGTGGGAAAGCCTCGAGGTAAAGCCACAGATCTCTTGATCCACGCGAAGGGAATCGTGACTCTGCTGCTACAGCTCGAGAGGAAAGCGCACGTTCATGCCCCCACTCGAGACGAGGACTGACTCCCCTGGGGAGACTCCAGAAGTACCCCAAGATCCATGTCAGCACTGGAGAGGAATCCTCAGGTTCCGGCACCTGCTGGGAGCCAGTGTGAGGAATCCCGCCCGTGACAAGGTCATGAGGAATGAAGCTGACATACGCAAGGCGTGCTCAGACTTCAGGGACCCCTCTGCAAATTCCTAAGCACGTACCCCAACAAAAATCTGCCGGCTTTTGTGCTCTGCTTTTCCACTCTTCTGACATTTTCTGGAAAAAGTCAATTCAGGGCTTTAGTCTTCTGCATTTGAAAGAGTGTTTCAATCCAAAAACCCCTCCGATGGCTGTCTAGCCTGCCTGCAGGACTCGTACAACTGCGCATGTGATTGTTTGAGGCCTCCTGACCGCAGGAGTCACAGGAAGCTTAAAATATCCTAGGAATGTAGCAGCTTCCGAGGAGTCAAAATCTTTAGAATAGGACTGATTAAAGGTTTCATTTTTTGGGTCAATGCTTGCTGCCAAATTTTCATATCCTTTATTTTTAGATATAGTTGGTATATAGAAAAACAAGTAGTAGACCTGGTATTAGCAACATTAGATCTTTGAGTTAAGTACCTTCTTTGTTATATCCCACTGCACCTTTGTTCTATAGAGATGTAACTTTAATGCTTTAAGGAGATGCAGATTAAAAAAAAAAACACTTCAGGGGAAACAAAATTAACATTCATTAAGGAAGAGAGCCAAAAAGTGTTAACAAGCCTCTTGTCCCAAAGATAATGTAAATCACCTGAGACCTTTTGTATACAAAATGATATACGGAAAGAATCTGGGTTGCGAACGCTACATAATTTTGTGTTACCCATTGATCTCCGTGTTTTATCAAAAGTATAAAAGGCCTTCTGAACAATAAAGGATGGGGCCAGTTTCTCGAACTAGTCTCTCGGCCTGGTTTCTTGGGACTCTGGCTCCCCCCATGTCTCTCTCTCTCTCTTCTTCTCTCCCATTCCCTCTCTCTGCTCTTTACTTTAACTTCAGGCTGAATCTCCATCTGGGGCCCGGAGGCTCGCCAGGTCTACTTACTTGCCCCGGCTGTTAAGACCCACACGAAAGGGAGCTTAAGGCGGGCACCCTTAGATATTCAAGCGGGCGCCGGTGGCCCAACGTAGATGGTGCAAATTCCTTGTCTGGAATTTTATTGGCCTTCCGCGTAAACCAAGCTATTCAGCCCTCTTCCTCCATTTAATCTTCTTACTACACTATAGTTTCTTAATCTAATCTTACATTAATAAACAAACAAGTCTTTCCACGCCAACGCCGTCCACCCTTCGAATTTCCTGGATCCACCGGGGCTGGACCCCGGTAGGCACCGACTCAACACAAGGTCTTAGGCCCTGGCATGGACGGGAGAGGAATCCCGAGAGGCCCCCGAGCAACTCGCATGGGGACTGGCCTTTCCTGAGGCCACCAGAGCGGGTCCCAGTGGTCCCCGTCGTAAGGCGAGAGCACGTACCACAACTCGAAAAAATCCAGGAGATTCTCCCCTCCAGGGAGATGAGGCCCATTTCCGCTAAGGCGTCTCGACTCTAAACACACCTAACCTCTGGAATTCCAAAGGATCCTTCACACCGTTGCTGCAACTCAAGAATTTCCCCAACATACCCGTCTCCACTCGAGAGGAAGCACGAGAGTCCCGGCCACATCCAGAGGAGCCCCGTTTCCGCCTCCAAGTTCGAGAGGAGGGATCCTTTCCTGCGCGGTCGGGAAAGAATTCCCGGTGTTCCCGTCGCATCTCAAGAGGAGGCGCTGTCCACAGGAAAGGCGAGAGGAACTCCAGGGTCGTGCCACCATCCCAGAGTCCCCCAGTTGTCTCAGTCCATTCCAGGGAAACCTGTTTTCCCTGCACTGCCTCGACTTTCAAGCCGAGGATCGACTCACACCACGGTGGCACGTGGGACAGCCCTGTGGGAAAGCCTCGGAAAGCCTCGAGGGAAAGCGACAGATGCTTTGATCCACGCGAAGGGAAGCGTGACACTGCTGCTTCTGGTCGGGAGGAAAGTACACGTGCATGCCCCCACTCGAGACGAGGACTGACTCCCCTGGGGAGACTCCAGAAGTACCCCAAGATCCATGTCAGCACTGGAGAGGAACCTCACTTTACGGCACCGACTCCACAAAAGGTCTTAGGCCCCAGCATCGACGGGAGAGGAATCCCGTGAGTCCCCGAGCAACTCGCATGGGGACTGGCCTTTCCTGAGGCCACCAGAGCGGGTCCCTGAGGTCCCCGTCGTAACGCGAGAACACCTGCAGCAACTCAAGAAAATGCAGGAGGTTCTCCCCTCCAGGGGAGATGAGGACCATTTCCTCTGAGGCGTCCCCAGGCTAATCACACCTAACCTCTGGAACTTCCAAAGGGTCCTTCACACCCTTGCTGCAACTCAAGAAGTTCCCCGACATACCCGTCTCCACTCAAGAGGAAGCACGAGAGTCCCGCCCAATCCAGAGGAGCCCAGTTTCCGCCTCCAAGCTCGAGAAGAGGGATCCTTTCCCTGCGTCGTCGTGAAAGAATTCCCGGCGGTTGCGTCGCATCTCAAGAGGAGGCCCTCTCTACAGGAAAGCCGAGAGGAACTCCAGGGTCATGCCACCATTCCCAGAGTCCCCCAGATGTCTCAGTCTATTCCAGGGAAACCTGTTTTCCCTGCACTGCCTCGACTTTCAAGCCGAGGATCAACTCACACCATGGTGGCACGGGGGGAAACCCTGTGGGAAAGCCTCGTGGGAAAGCCTCATGGGAAACCCTCGAGGGAAAGCCACAGATCCCTTGATCCAAGCGAAGGGAAGCGTGACACTGCTGCTAAAGCTCGGGAGGAAAGCGCACTTGCATGCCCACACTCGAGACGAGGACTGACTCCCCTGGGGAGACTCCAGAAGTACCCCAAGGTCCATGTCAGCCCTGGAGAGGAATCCTCAGGTTCCGGCACCGACTCCACGCAAGGGCTTAGGCCCCGGCATCAGGGGAGAGGAATCCCGAGAGGCCCCCGAGCAACTCGTATGGGGACCTGCCTTTCCTGAGGCCACCAGAGCGGGTTCCTGATGTCCCCGTCGTTAGTCAAGAGCACCTGCCGCAACTCGAGAAAATCCAGGAGGTTCTCCCTTCCAGGCGAGATGAGGCCCATTTCCGCTGAGGCGTCTCGAGGCTAATCACACCAAACCTCTGGAACTTCCAAAGGGTCCTTCACACCCTTGCTGCAACTCAAGAAGTTCGCTGACATACCCGTCTCCACTCGAGAGGAAGCACGAGAGTCCCGCCCACATCTAGAGGAACCCCGTTTCCGCCTCCTAGCTCGAGAGGAGGGATCCTTTCCCTGCATGGTCGGGAAAGAATTCCCGGCGTTCCCGTCGCATCTCAAGAGGAGGCGCTCTCCACAGGAAAGGCGAGCGGAACTCCAGGGTCGTGCCACCATTCCCAGAGTCCCCCAGATGTCTCAGTCCATTCCAGGGAAACTTTTTTCCCTACACTGCCTCGACTTTCAGGACGAGGATCGACTCACACCACGGTGGCACGTGGGACAGCCCTTTGGGAAAGCCTCGAGGGAAAGCCACAGATCCCTTGATCCACGCGAAGGGAACCATGACACTGCTGCTGCAGCTCGGGAGGAAAGCGCACGTGCATGCTCCCACTCGAGACAAGGACTGACTCCCCTGGGGAGACTCCAGAAGTACTCCAAAATCCATGTCAGCACTGGAGAGGAAACCTCAGTTCCGGCACCGACTCCACACAAGTTCTTAGGCCCCGGCACCGACGGGAGAGGAATCCCGAGAGGTCCCCGTGCAACTTGCATGGGGACTGGCCTTTCCTGAGGCCACCAGAGAGGGTCCCTGAGGGCCCCGTCGTAGTCGAGAGCACCTGCCGCAACTTGAATAAATCCAGGAGGTTCTCCCTTTCAGGCGAGATGAGGACCATTTCTGCTGAGACGTCTCGAGGCTAATCACACCTAACCTCTGGAAGTTACAAAGCGTCCTTCACACTCTTTCTGCAACTCAAGAAGTTCCCCGACATACCCGTTTCCACTCGAGAGGAAGCACGAGTGTCCCGCCCACATCCAGATGAGCCCCGTTTCCGCCTCATAGCTCAACAGGAGGGATCCATTCCCTGCGTGGTCGGGAAAGAATTCCCGGCGTTCCCGTCACATCTCAAGAGGGAGCGCTCTCCACAGGAAAGGCGAGAGGTACTCCAGGGTCGTGCCACCATTCCCAGATCCCCCAGATGTCTCAGTCCATTCCACGGAAGCCTGTTTTCCCGGCACTGACTCAACTTTCAAGACGAGGATCGACTGACACCACGGTGGCACGTGGGACATCACCTTGGGAAAGCGTCGTGGGAAAGCCTGGTGGGAAAGCGTCGTGGGAAAGCCTCGCTTAAAGCCTCGAGGGAAAGCCACTGATCCTAGGATACACGGGAAGGGAAGCGTGACACTGCTGCTACAGTTCGGGAGGAAAGTGCACGTGCATGCCCCCACTCGAGACGAGGACTGACTCCCCTGGGGAGACTCCAGAAGTACCCCAAGATCCATGTCAGAACTGGAGAGGAATTCTCAGTTTCCGACACCGACTCCACACAAGGTCTTAGGCCCTGGCATCGATGGAGAGGAATCCCGAGAGGACCCCGAGCAAATCGCATGGGGACTGGCCTTTCCTGAGGCCACCAGAGCGGGTCCCTGAGGTCCCCGTAGTAATTCGAGAGCACCTGCCGCAACTTGAGAAAATCCAGGAGGTTCTCCCTTCTTGGCGAGATGAGGCCCATTTCCACTGAGTTCTCTCACGGCTAATCACACCTAACCTCTGGAACTTCCAAAGGGTCCTTCACACCCTTTCTGCAATTCAAGCAGATCACCAACATACCAGTCTCCACTCGAGAGGAAGAACGAGAGTCCCGCCCACATCCAGAGGAGCCCCGTTTCCGACTCCTAGCTCGAGAGGAGGGATCCTTTCCCTGCGTGGTCGGGAAAGAATTCCCGGCGTTCCCATCGCATCTCAAGAGGGGGCGCTCTCCACAGGGAAGGCGAGAGGAACTCCAGGGTCGTGCCACCATTCCCAGAGTCCCACAGATGTCTTAGTCCATTCCAGGGAAACCTGTTTTCCCTGCACTGCCTCGACTTTCAAGAAGAGGTTCGACTCACACCAAGGTGGCAGGTGGGACAGTCCTGTGGGAAAGCGTCGTGGGAAAGCGTCGTGGGAAAGCCTCGAGGGAAAGCCACAGATCCCTTGATCCTCGCGAAGGGAAGCTCAACACTGCTGCTACAGCTCGGAGGAAAGCGCACGTGCATGCCCCGACTCGAGACGAGGACTGACTCCCCTGGGGAGACTCCAGAAATACCCCAAGATACATGTCAGCACTGGAGAGGAATCCTCAGGTTTTGGCACAGACTCCACACAAGATCTTAGGTCCCGGCATCGACGGGAGACGAATCCCGAGAGACCCATGAGCAACTCGCATGGGGACTTCCCTTTCGTGAGGCCACAAGAGGGGGTCCCTGATGTCACCGTCGTAAGTCGAGAGCACCTGCTGCAACTCGAGAAAATCCAGGAGGTTCTCCTCTCCTGGCGAGATGAGGCCCATTTCCGCTGAGGGTCTCGAGGCTAATCACACCTAAACTCTGGAACTTCCAAAGGGTCATTCACACCCTTGCTGCAACTCAAGAAGTTCCCCAACATGCTCGTCTCCACTCGACAGGAAGCACGAGAGTCCCGCCCACATCCAGAGGAGACCCGTTTCCGCCTCCTAGCTAGAGAGGAGGGATACTTTCCCTGCGTGGTCGGGAAAGAATTCCGTTCCCGTCGCATCTCAAGAGGAGGCGCTCTCCACAGGAAAGGCGAGAGGAACTCCAGGGTCGTTGCCACCATTCCCAGAGTCCCCCAGATGTCTCAGTCCATTCCAGGGAAACCTGTTTTCCCTGCACTGCCTCGACTTTCAAGCCGAGATCGACTCACACCACGGTGGCACGTGGGACACTGTGGAAAGTCTGTGGGTGGGAAAGCTGCCGGGAACCCACGTGACAAGGTCAT
>NW_017190783.1:0-11110 GCF_001704415.2 Capra hircus | reverse complement strand
AAGGATCCCTGCCCTCTCGAGGCTAGGAGACGGAAACGGGGCTCCTCTGGATGTGGGCCGGACTCTCGTGCTTCCTTTCGAGTGGAGACGGGTATGTCGGGAAACTTCTTGAGTTGCAGCAAGGGTGTGAAGGACCCTTTGGAAATTCCAGATGTTCGGTGTGATTAGCCTCGAGACGCCTCACCGGAAATGGCCTCATCTCGCCTGGAAGGGAGAACCTCCTGGATTTTCTCTAGTTGCGGCAGGTGCTCTCGACTTACGACGGGGACCTCTGGGACCCGCTCTGGTGGCCTCAGGAAAGGCCAGTCCCATGCTAGTTGCATGGGGCCTCTCCGGGATTCCTCTCCCGTCGATGCTGGGCCTAAGACCTTGTGTAGAGTCGGTGCAGGAACCGGAGGATTCCACTCCAGTGCTGACATGGTTCCTGGGGTACTTTTGGAGTCTCCCTAAGGGAGTCAGTCCTCGTCTCGAGTTGGGGCATGCACGTGCGCTTTCCTCCCGAGCTGTAGCTGTAGTGTCACGCTTCCCTTCGCGTGGATGAAGGAATCTGTGGCTTTCCCCGAGTCTTTCCCACGAGGCTTTCCCACGAGGCTTTCCCAAATGGCTGTCCAACGTGCCACCGTGGTGTGAGTCATTCCTCGGCTTGAAAGTCGAGGCAGTGCAAGGAAAACACGTTTCCCTGGAGTGGACTGAGACATCTGGGGGACTCTGGGAATCGTGGCACGACCCTGGAGTTCCTCTCGCCTTTCCTGTAGAGAGCGCCCCCTCTTGAGCTGCGATGGGAAGGCCAGGAATTCTTTCCTGAACACGCAGGGAAAGGAACCCTCCTCTCGAGCTAGGAGGTGGAAACGGGGCTCCTCTGGATGTGGGCGGGACTCTCGTGCTTCCTCTCGAGTCGAGACGGGTATGTGGGGGAACTTCTTGAGTTGCAGCAAGGGTGTGAAGGACCCTTTGAAAGTTCCAGAGGTTAGGTGTGATTAGCCTCGAGAAGCCTCAGCGGAAATGGGCCTCATCTCGCCTGGAGGGGAGAACCTCCTGGATTTTCTCGAGTTGCGGCAGGTGCTCTCGACTTACGACGGGAACCTCAGGGACATGATCTGGTGGCCTCAGGAAAGGCCAGTCCCCATGCGAGTTGCTCGGGGGCCTCTCGGTATTCCTCTCCCATCGATGCCGCGGCCTAAGACCTTGTGTGGAGTCGGTGCCGGAACCTGAGGATTCCTCTCCAGTGTTGACATGGATCTTGGGGTAGTTCCTGGAGTCTCCCCTGTGGAGTCAGTCCTCGTCTCGAGTGGGGGCATGCACGTGCGCTTTCCTCCCCAGCTGTAGCAGCAGTGTCACGCTTCCCTTCGCGTGGATCAAGGGATCTGTGGCTTTCCCTCGAGGCTTTCCCACGATGCTTTCCCACGAGGCTTTCCCACAAGGCTGCCCACGTGCCACCGTGGTGTGAGTCGATCCTCGGCTTGAAAGTCGAGGCAGTGCAGGGAAAACAGGTTTCCCTGGAATGGACTGAGACATCTGGGGGACTCTGGGAATGGTGGCACGACCGTGGAGTTCCTCTCGCCTTTCCTGTGGAGAGCGCCTCCTCTTGAGATGCGACGGAAATGCCGGGAATTCTTTCCCGACCACGCAGGGGAAGGATCCCTCCTCTCGAGCTAGGAGGCGGAAACGGGGCTCCTCTGGATGAGGGCGGGACTCTCGTGATTCCTCTCGAGTGGAGACGGGTATGTCGGGGAACTTCTTGAGTTGCAGCAAGGGTGTGAAAGACCCTTTGTAAGTTCCAGACGTTAGGTGTGATTAGCCTCGAGATGCCTCAGGGGAAATGGGCCTCATCTCGCCTGGAGGGGAGAACCTCCTGGATTTTCTCGAGTTGTCGGCAGGTGCTCTCGACTTACGACGGGGACCTCACGGACCCGCTCCGGTGGCCTCAGGAAAGGCCAGTCCCCAAGCGAGTTGCTCGGGGCCTCTCGGGATTCCTCTCCCGTCGATGCCGGGGCCTAAGACCTTGTGTGGAGTAGGTGCCGGAACCTGAGGATTCCTCTCCAGTGCTGACATGGATCTTGGGGTACGGCTGGAGTCGCCCCAGGGGAGTCAGTCCTCGTCTCAAGTGGGGGCATGCACGTGCGCTTTCCTCCCGAGATGTAGCAGCAGTGTCATGCTTCCCTTCGCGTGGATCAAGGGATCTGCAACTTTCCCTCGAGGCTTTCCCACGAGGCTTTCCCTCGAGGCTTTCCCACAGGGCTGTCCCACGTGCCACCTTGGTGTGAGTCGATCCTCGGCTTGAAAGTCGAGGCAGTGCAGGGAAAACAGGTTTCCCTGGAATGGACTGAGACATCTGGGGGACTCTGGGAATGGTGGCACGACCCTGGAGTTCCTCTCGCCTTTCCTGTGGAGAGCACCTCCTCTTGAGATGCGACGGGAACGCCGGGATTTCTTTCCCGACCACGCAGGGAAATATCCCTTCTCTCGAGCTATGAGGCGGAAACGGGGCTCCTCTGGATGAGGGCGGGACTCTCGTGCTTCCTCTCCAGTAGAGACGGGTATGTTGGGGAACTTCTTGAGTTGCAGCAAGGGTGTGAAGGACCCTTTGTAAAGTCAAGAGGTTAGGTGTGATTAGCCTCGAGATGCCTCAGCGGAAATGGGCCTAATCTCGCCTGGAAGGGAGAACCTCCTGGATTTTCTCGAGGTGCGGCAGGTGCTCTCGACTTACAATGGGGACCTCAGGGACCCGCTCTGGTGGCCTCAGGAAAGGCCAGTCCCCATGCGAGTTGCTCCGGGGCCTTTCGGGATTCCTCTCCCGTCAATGACGGGGCCTAAGATCTTTGTGGAGTCCGTGCCGGAACCTGAGGATTCCTCTCCAGTGCTGACATGGTCTTGGGGTACTTCTGGAGTCTCCCCAGGGGAGTCAGTCCTCGTCTCGAGTGGGGGCATGCACGTGCGCTTTCCTCCCGAGCTGTAGCAGCAGTGTCACACTTCCCTTTGCGTGGATCAAGGGATCTGTGGCTTTTCCTCGAGGCTTTCCCACGAGGCTTTCCCACGAGGCTTTCACACAGGGCTGTCCCACGTGCCACCGTGGTGTGAGTGGATCCTCGGCTTGAAAGTCGAGGCAGTGCAGGGAAAACAGGTTTCCCTGGAATGGACTGAGAAATCTCTGGCACTCAGGGAATGGTGTCACGACCCTGGAGATCCCCTCGTGTTTCCTGTGGAGACCGCCTCCTCTTGAGATGCGACCGGAACGCCGGGAATTCTTTCCCGACCACGCAGGGAAAGGATTCCACCTCTCGATCTATGAGGCGGAAACGGGGCTTCTCTGGATGTGGGCAGGACTCTCGTGCTTCCTCTCGAGTGGAGAGGGGTACGTCGTGGGAACTTCTTGAGTTGCAGCAAGGGTGTGAAGGACCCTTTGGAAGTTCCAGAGGCCAGGTTGATTAGCCTCGAGACGCCTCCGCGGAAATGGGCTTCATCTCGCCTGGAGGGGAGAACCTCCTGGATTTTCTAGAGTTGCCACAGGTGCTCTCGACTTAAGACGAGGACCTCAGGGACCTGGTCTGGTGGCCTCAGGAAAGGCCAGTCCCCATGCGAGTTGCTAGGGGGCCCTTCGGGATTCCTCTCCCGTCGATGCCGGGGCCTAAGACGTTGTGTGGAGACGGTGCCGGAACCTGAGGACTCCTCTCCAGTGCTGACATGGATCTTGGGGTACTTCTGGAGTCTCCACCGTGGATTCAGTCCTCGTCTCGACTTAGGTCATGCACGTGCACTTTCCTCCCGAGCTGTAGCAGCAGTGTCATGCTTCCCTTCGCGTGGATGAAGAAATCTGTGGCTTTCATCGAGGTTTTTGCAGGAGGCTTTCCCACGAGGCTTTCCCACAGGGCTGTCCCACGTGCCACCGTGGTGTGAGTCGATCCTCGGCTTGAAAGTCGAGGCAGTGCAGGGAAAACTGGTTTCCCTGGAATAGACTGAGACATCTGGGGGACTCTGTGTATGGTGGCTCGACCCTGGAGTTCCTCTCGCCTTTCCTGTGGAGAGTGCCTCCTCTTGAGATGCGATGGAAACGCCGGGAATTCTTTCCCGAACACGCAGGGAAAGGATCCCTCCTCTCGAGCTAGGAGGCGGAAACGGGGCTCCTCTGGATGTCGGCGGGAGGCTCGAGCTTTCTCTCAAGTGGAGACGGTTATGTCGGGGAACTTCTTGAGTTGCAACAAGTGGGTGATGTACCCTTTGGAAGTTCCAGAGGTTAGGTGTGATTAGCCTCGAGAGGCCTCATTGGAAATGGGCCTCATCTCGCCTGGAGGGGAGAACCTTCTGGATTTTCTCGAGTTGCAGCAGTTTCTCTCCACTTACGACGGGGACCTCAGGGACATGCTCTGGTGGCCTCAGGAAAGGCCATTCCCCATGCGAGTTGCTCGGGGGCCTCTCGGGATTCCTCTCCTGTCGATGCCGGGTCCTAAGACCTTGTGTGGAGTCGGTGCCGGAACCTGAGGATTCCTCTCCAGTCCTGACATGGATCTTGGGGTACGTCCTGAGTCTCCCCTGGGGAGTCAGTCCTCGTCTCGAGTGGGGGCATGCACGTGCGCTTTCCTCCCCAGCTATAGCAGCAGTGTCAGGCTTCCCTTCGCGTGGATCAAGGGATCTGTGGCTTTCCCTCGAGGCTTTCCCACGAGGCTTTCCCTCGAGTCTTTCCCACAAGGCTGTCCCACGTGCCACCGTGGTGAGAGTCGATCCTCGGCTTGAAAGTCGAGGCAGTGCAGGGAAAAAAGGTTTCACTGAATTGGACTGAGACATCTGAGGGACTCTGGGAATGGTGGCACGACCCTGGAGTTCCTCTCGCCTTTCCTGTGGAGAGCGCCTCTTCTTGAGATGCGACGGAAACGTCGGGAATTCTTTCCCGAAAACGAAGGGAAAGGATCCCTCCTCTCGAGCTAGGAGGCGGAAACGGGGCTCCTCTGGATGTGGGCCGGACTCTCGTGCTTCCTTTCGAGTGGAGACGGGTATGTCGGGGAACTTCTTGAGTTGCAGCAAGGGTGTGAAGGACCCTTTGGAAATTCCAGATGTTCGGTGTGATTAGCCTCGAGACGCCTCACCGGAAATGGGCCTCATCTCGCCTGGAAGGGAGAACCTCCTGGATTTTCTCTAGTTGCGGCAGGTGCTCTCGACTTACGACGGGGACCTCTGGGACCCGCTCTGGTGGCCTCAGGAAAGGCCAGTCCCCATGCTAGTTGCATGGGGCCTCTCGGGATTCCTCTCCCGTCGATGCTGGGGCCTAAGACCTTGTGTAGAGTCGGTGCAGGAACCGGAGGATTCCACTCCAGTGCTGACATGGTTCCTGGGGTACTTTTGGAGTCTCCCTAAGGGAGTCAGTCCTCGTCTCGAGTTGGGGCATGCACGTGCGCTTTCCTCCCGAGCTGTAGCTGTAGTGTCACGCTTCCCTTCGCGTGGATGAAGGAATCTGTGGCTTTCCCCCGAGTCTTTCCCACGAGGCTTTCCCACGAGGCTTTCCCAAATGGCTGTCCAACGTGCCACCGTGGTGTGAGTCATTCCTCGGCTTGAAAGTCGAGGCAGTGCAAGGAAAACACGTTTCCCTGGAGTGGACTGAGACATCTGGGGGACTCTGGGAATCGTGGCACGACCCTGGAGTTCCTCTCGCCTTTCCTGTAGAGAGCGCCCCCTCTTGAGCTGCGATGGGAAGGCCAGGAATTCTTTCCTGAACACGCAGGGAAAGGAACCCTCCTCTCGAGCTAGGAGGCGGAAACGGGGCTCCTCTGGATGTGGGCGGGACTCTCGTGCTTCCTCTCGAGTCGAGACGGGTATGTCGGGGAACTTCTTGAGTTGCAGCAAGGGTGTGAAGGACCCTTTGAAAGTTCCAGAGGTTAGGTGTGATTAGCCTCGAGAAGCCTCAGCGGAAATGGGCCTCATCTCGCCTGGAGGGGAGAACCTCCTGGATTTTCTCGAGTTGCGGCAGGTGCTCTCGACTTACGACGGGGACCTCAGGGACCCGCTCTGGTGGCCTCAGGAAAGGCCAGTCCCCATGCGAGTTGCTCGGGGGCCTCTCGGGATTCCTCTCCCGTCGATGCCGGGGCCTAAGACCTTGTGTGGAGTCGGTGCCGGAACCTGAGGATTCCTCTCCAGTGCTGACATGGATCTTGGGGTACTTCTGGCAGTCTCCCCAGGTGAGTCAGTCCTCGTCTCGAGTGGGGGCATGCACGTGCGCTTTCCTCCCGAGCTGTAGCAGCAGTGTCACGCTTCCCTTCGCGTGGATCAAGGGATCTGTGGCTTTTCCCTCGAGGCTTTCCCACCGAGGCTTTCCCACGAGGCTTTCCCACAGGGCTGTCCCACGTGCCACCGTGGTTGTGAGTCGATCCTCGGCTTGAAAGTCGAGGCAGTGCAGGGGAAAACAGGTTTCCCTGGAATGGACTGAGACATCTGGGGGACTCTGGGAATGGTGGCACGACCCTGGAGTTCCTCTCGCCTTTCCTGTGGAGAGCGCCTCCTCTTGAGATGCGACGGGAAACGCCGGGAATTCTTTCCCGACCACGCAGGGAAAGGATCCCTCCTCTTCGAGCTAGGAGGCGGAAACGGGGCTCCTCTGGATGTGGGCGGGACTCTCGTGCTTCCTCTCGAGTGGAGACGGGTATGTCGGGGAACTTCTTGAGTTGCAGCAAGGGTGTGAAGGACCCTTTGGAAGTTCCAGATGTTAGGTGTGATTAGCCTCGGAGACGCCTCAGCGGAAATGGGCCTCATCTCGCCTGGAGGGGAGAACCTCCTGGATTTTCTCGAGTTGCGGCAGGTGCTCTCGACTTACGACGGGGACCTCAGGGACCCGCTCTGGTGGCCTCAGGAAAGGCCAGTCCCCATGCGAGTTGCTCGGGGGCCTCTCGGGATTCCTCTCCCGTCGATGCCGGGCCTTAAGACTTGTGTGGAGCAGGTGCCGGAACCTGAGGATTCCTCTCCAGTGCTGACATGGATCTTGGGGGTACTTCTGGAGTCTCCCCAGTGGAGTCAGTCCTCGTCTCAAGTGGGGGCATGCACGTGCGCTTTCCTCCGAGCTGTAGCAGCAGTGTCGCCTTCCCTTCGCGTGGATCAAGGGATCTGTGTCTTTCCCTAGAGGCTTTCCCAGAGGCTTTCCACGAGGCTTTCCCACAGGGCTGTCCCACGTGCCACCGTGGTGGTGAGTCGATCCTCGGCTTGAGAGTGGAGGCAGTGCATGGGAAATCAGGTTTCCCTGGAATGGACTGAGACATCTCGGGGACTCTTGGAATGTGGCACGACCCTGGAGTTCCTCTCGCCTTTCCTGTGGAGAGCGCCTCCTCTTGAGATGCGACGGGAACGCCTGGGAATTCTTTCCCGACCACGCAGGGAAAGGATCCCTCCTCTCGAGCTAGGAGGCGGAAACAGGGCTCCTCTGGATGTGGGCGGGACTCTCGTGCTTCCTCTCGAGTGGAGTGGCGTATGTCGGGGAACTTCTTGAGTTGCAGCAAGGGTGTGAAGGACCCTTTGGAAGTTCCAGAGTTTAGGTGTGATTAGCCTAGAGACGCCTCAGCGGAAATGGGCCTCATCTCGCCAGGAGGGGAGAACCTCCTGGATTTTCTCGAGTTGCGGCAGGTGCTCTCGACTTACGACGGGGACCTCAGGGACCCGCTCTGGTGGCCTCAGGAAAGGCCAGTCCCCTTGCAAGTTGCTCGGGGGCCTCTCGGTGCCTCTCGGGTTTCCTCTCCCGTCAATGCTGGGGCCAAAAACCTTGTGTGGAGTCAGTGCCGGAACCTGAGGATTCCTCTCCAGTGCTGACATGGATCTTGGGGTACTTCTGTAGTCTCCCCAGGTGGAATCAGTCTTCGTCTCGAGTGGGGGCATGCACGTGGCTTTCCTCCCGAGCTGTAGCAGCAGTGTCACGCTTCCCTTCGCGTGAACCAAGGGATAAGGGGCTTTCCCTCGAGGCTTTCCCACGAGGCTTTCCCACGAGGCTTTCTGCCGGGGTCCAGCCCCGGTGGATCCAGGGAATTCGAAGGGTGGACGGCGTTGGCGTGGAAAGACTTGTTTGTTTATTAATGTAAGATTAGATTAAGAAACTATAGTGTAATAAGAAGATTAAGTGGACGAAGAGGGCTGAATAGCTTGGTTTACGCGGAAGGCCAATAAAATTCCAGACAAGGAATTTGCACCAGCTACGTTGGGCCACCGGCGCCCGCTTTGAATATCTAAGTGGTGCCTCGCCTTAAGCTCCCTTTGGTGCGGGTCTTAACAGCCGGGGCAAGTAAGTAGACCTGGCGAGCCTCCGCGCCCCAGATGGAGATTCAGCCTGAAGTTAAAGTAAAGAGCAGAGAGAGGGAAGGGGAGAGAAGAGGAGAGAGAGAGACATGGGGGGAGCCAGAGTCCCAAGAAACCAGGCCGAGAGACTAGTTCGAGAAACTGATCCGATCCTTTATTGTTCAGAAGGCCTTTTATACTTTTGATAAAACATGGAGATCAACGGGTAACACAGAATTATGTAGCGTTCGCAGCCCAGACTCTTTCTATACATCATTTTGTATACAAAAGGTCTCAGGTGATTTACATTATCTTCTGGCCAAGAAGCTTGTTAACACTTTTTAGCTCTCTTCCTTAATGAATGTTGATTTTGTTTCCCCTGAAGTGTTTTTCTTTAATTTGCATCTCCTTAAAGCATTAAAGTTACATCTCTATAGAACAAAGGTGCAGTGGGATATAACAAAGAAGGTACTTAACTCAAAGATCTAATGTTGCTAATACCAGGTCTACTACTTGTTTTTCTATATACCAACTATATCTAAAAATAAAGGATATGAAAATTTGGCAGCAAGCATTGACTCAACAAATGAAACTTTTAATCAGTCCTATTCTAAAGATTTTGACTCTTCGGAAGCCCCTACATTCCTAGGATATTTTAAGCTTCCTGTGCCTCCTGCGGTCAGGAGGCCTCAAACAATCACACTCGCAGAGTCCTGCAGGCAGGCTAGAAAGCCATCGGAGGGGTTTTTAGATTGAAACACTCTTTCAAATGCAGAAGACTGAAACCCTGAATTGACTTTTTCCAGAAAATGTCAGAAGAGTGGAAAAGCAGAGCACAAAAGCCGGCAGATTTTTGTTGGGGTACATGCTTAGGAATTTCCAGAGGGGTCCCTGAAGTCTGAAGCACGCCTTGCGTATGTCAGCTTCCTTCCTCATGACCTTGTCACGGGCGGGATTCCTCACACTGGCTCCCCGGCATCTCACCCTTTTTAATTTTAAATAATTGATTATTTATGTTTAAAATCAGGTGCAGTTCGGTCTCGGAGATTCCGAATGCTCTGCCGAAGAATCTAGACAATATAGGGAAGTATGATTATGAGGAGCAAGATTATAGACAGTAGACAGAACAGTCTTCAGAAATGAAGTTAGAGAAAGTGTGGGAAAAGTCATTGGCTTCTCCTGCGGTGGTAAAATCTAATCGGGAGTGTTCCAAGGTCTGAATCTGATTATGAAGTTTCCCTAAGTCTAAACTAATATCTGAGCTGTTCCAAAATACCTAAACCTTGATTTTTTAACATATTGGGCATTTACACTTGTTGAGTCAATGATTGCTGTTGTAGTAACAATAACAGTTGTTGTAACACAGCAAGAACATAATTATCATATCAATAAGTTGTTACAGTTATAGGACATCTTTAAAACCACAGAAGAGCAGACATTACTTTGAGGAGTTAAACAAGATGAAAACATCCATGGTTCACAAGTCGCTACATTAGGTACATTAAGTTTTCTGGAATCATTGGTGAAAAGAAGAACATAAGGAGAGGATAGACAAGCCAAAATAGAGTAAATAGAGTCATTTTCTGGTTGGAGTTTGTGCTGCAGCAGCTGTTAGTCCTGCCGGGATCTTGATGTTTCTTTTGCCTCTTTTGCCGGTAGGAGCAGCGGCCTTCACCCCGCCCTCTGACACTGGCGCTGTTATGGGGCTGCGAGTGCGGTGCACTGGGTTCCGTCAGTCAGGCTGGCCCCGCCCGCAGCTTTTGGTGCGCGGCTGTTTCCCGCGGTGGTGGTGGCAGAGAAGTTCCCTTTTTCTTTTGTGGCGAATCAGTCTGTCCGGGATCCAAGTTGACGAATCTGCACCCTGTGGAAAAAAATATAAACACTTCCTCGACCCGCAGTAAATTTTGGGTCGGGATCTTTTTGTTATCTGGAGGAGATCTTTTTGCTTTACTAATGGCTTTTTATTTTACTGTTTCCAAACGAATCAGCATTTAACTTATTACAAAGAGAACATGTTGTAAAATCTGATGGGGGAAAACTATACTTAATTTTCTCTCTTTTTAATTTTTGAATTAACAAAGCACGTGAGGGTAAATGAATGCAAGATCTGATCACAAGAATTTCCTATAGCAATCTGCCAATCATCAAACATTTGAAAAGGCATCAAGTTGTTCTCTGTTATATGGAAGTGCAATTTTTGATGGTTCTTTATTAAACAATTTAATAAATCAGTATAATTTGAATTAATCTTTTTAAATTAATATGTCAGTAATTTTTCCTTAGGCAGAGGCCACTGTTCCACCCACACGGATCTTGAAATTTTCATGTAATGGGGTAGGCAGCAAAAACAATGGCCTTCATTATAAATTTGGATATCCCAATCCAGTATATAGCTTGCAAGGAGTTGGGCAAATTAGCTCAATTATTCTTGTCTGTTGTTTACCCAATCTTTTGATGGATCATAGCGATCTGCAGCATCTGAGAGGTCACTTTATCATCAGGGCTAAAAAGTAACACTCCCATTTGAGATAGCATGTCCCTCCCCCACAGGGTAAGGGGGAGTGAAAGGGACTACATACGGTTGGAAAGTTCCACGGGTGTCCTCAAATTGCCAATCTAAAATTTTTGCACTTTTGGCTACTGTGGGGGCTCTTCCTATCCCCACCAAGTTATTTTCAGTAGTATGTGTGGGCCAGGAGGTGGGCCAGGAGCTAGGCAGTCTTTTCCTGAAATGCAAGAAACGTCTGCTCCTGTGTCTAATAACCCCACAATAGACTTGCCATTAATCAGAATAGTTTTCATAGGCCGTTTCTGAGTAATTTTTGTTATCCAAAAACCATATCACTAGACCCAAATATAAGAAGCAAGAAAA